>NC_056437.1:72901107-72951107 GCF_018296145.1 Oncorhynchus tshawytscha
CTCTCCCTCTCTGTCAGATCTGTGTGGGGAAGAGTGAGGACAATGAGGGTTTCCTGAAGCTGAGCAGTGGGAAGAAGAGAGGACTGGTCCCTGCTGAATCCATTGAGGAGATCTAACCTCTGTCTCAACACCAGCCCCCAGTCTCTCTCTGTCCAGCACCCTGTAACCTCCCCACACACCCCTTTAAGGCCTGAGGAGGACCAGCCAGTCCGGAGGTCCTCCAACACCACCATCATGAGGCCCACCTCCCTACTAAACTGAGTGGGGAGCGTTGACAGTTCAGCTTGTGAATTCCTGGTGATGTGGAAGATGCCCCAGCCTTGTCCTTGCTGACCTTGTCTCCTCCACCCCAATGTAGCTGACAACCCGCACATGAAAGTGTTGGTTTCTCTTCCACAGTGGGTTGGCCTAGGTGTTGTGGAGGACTATCTAAGCCCCCAATGCCCCATGTTTTCCTGCTGTAATGTACCTTTGTGTATTAGTGAACTGGGTTTATCTGTAGTCCACACCACAGGGGTTGAAGGACTGGCTGCTGTGGACTCCAGTAACTTCCCTCAGGATGGAAGGAATTTTGAGACTATTTTCTGTCTGGTGAGTCTGGTCTCTCTGTGTGTGATTTGACCAGTTCTTTTTCACTGTCCTCTGTGGCTGGATATCATGAGGCTGAAGAATGCAGGATTAAGGCCGTCGCATAATATCCAGTCGAAAAGTGGCGCTCCGTTTCGCGCATATATAATGACTAAAATGTGCGCTGTTTTTGTCGGTTTTGGTGTTTGGCAGGTTTTTTTTTTGCCTGTTCGCTCAAACAACATTTTGTATTGGGGCAAGTTGAAGTTCGGTAGCCGACGTCTACACCCTTTTGCCTGTAATTGGTCAACTGTAGTGTTTTCAAATGAAGGTTTTTAAGGGCGCATGAGAGCACAGCCGTGCGCGCACACCTAGCCTAGTTCTGCTAGGCGAAAACAGAACCTAGTATTAGTATACGTTACCTTAGTCAGGTACTTGTGTTGTGTGTGGGAGTTCCTGTTCCTGTTGCTGTTCCTGGACACTGCATGGAAGAAAACATTTGTTCTTTCTCTGATGAACTAGAACAAGCGTCACACTCCTGATGACATCATCACAAGTGGACGCCTCTACTATGATCATAGTAATTCATTTACGCGGTGATCGTGAAGGAGATAATTGCATGCTGAAGGATGTACTTGTTTGAATGCCCGGTGTCAGTGAGATGTTCAGGAGACTGGTGATGGTTGTAGGTGTAGGTGCTTGCATTTTCTCTCATCCTTTCGTTTGGTCCACCTTCTCTCTCTCTCTTTCTTTCTCTCTTTCACTATCTCTCTTTCTCTCGTCTCTCTCTCCTTCCATCTTTCTCAGCTATACATTGGTCCCTTGGCTGGGATTTGACATCATCTTGATTTAGACTGGCACAAAAGTTAACTGCTCTGCAAGGACGGATGGGCGGGCAGGCGGGCGACACTGGGCAGAGTACACCCTGATCAGACCAGACAGCCAGCAGAGGACAGGACAAACTGGGTTTATTTCGACACACTCTCTATCAGATCCTGACTCACCGGCTGACTCACTAACATTCGACCTTGCACTTGACAGGTTCCAGAAGGTCATGGATGTAAGCCCCGTCATTCTATTGTACAGCTGGCGAATCAATCAAACACTTCAGAAAATCTGTTTTTCTATGTCCTATTTATGAAAAATACAAGAGATTCAATTAGATTTGGGCGGTGAATACTTACATAAATAATTCAATGTTTTTTTGTTCTGAATAGCCTGGACGGTAAAAACATCTATGAATAGAGCCATTGCTAAAAAAAGAAACAAATGGAGCAACAACACCATTTTTTTAACTGCTCTAAATTAGTTTCAATTTTCTGGCCAATTTAGCAGACGGGCACTGGAGAGCCGTGGAAGACTTGGGAAGTGTGTTCGTGTCTTTTGGCTCGTCTGTTTGGTCCACCACTGGTAAACAAACAACAGCCAAGAGCCAGTCGGCTGGAAAACCACATGAACAGACTTTGTAAGTGTGACAACCGGACATGGTCCCGCTGGTCTGAGGGACAGGGAGCGAGGGATATGGAGGGACAGGGAGCGAGGGATATGGAGGGACAGGGAGCGAGGGATATGGAGGGACAGGGAGAGATGTAGACAAAAGGGGTTGACCCAGGTGTAGAACCATCATAAATCAATGTGTCTGTATGCAGGTTTCTTTGTCTATGGATGACCAATTCAACATTGATCAAATGTCAGTCTCTCGCTCTCTCTCTCTCCATTCCCCTCTCTTTCCCTCTGTCTCTGACACTATTGGGCATTTTTGCTGCTAGTGGGAAGGGTGGCTGGACTGATGTATTGTACATGTAGATGTAAGCATGTTTAATGATAGGATAATGGGTTGGATTTCAATGTTTCCATAATGTATTGATTATTTATTGATTTAGACAGATATCTATCTACTTGCTGGGTTGCAGCACGTAGCTGTCACACTGGTGGCATTAATAACACGTCCCCTCCCGCTTCCTGTAATGTAAGAATACAGTATATACAGTAAGCCATCTGGAGAGTTAAAGAAGCATGATGATGATGAACATATTGGGTACGTTAGTAAATTCAATCTGGAGTGCCAGAGTGCGCTCTGGGCGTTCGTAAATTCAGATTGTTGGTCAGATTGTCTGATCGTAAATTCAGAGCATTTCGCTCTCGGAGCGTTCAGCGCTCACACTGGACGAGCTGGCCGAGGAGGAGGCTTGATTCGAGCGTTCAGACCTCATAAAGGCAGTCCAGTACCCAAGCTAACTGGCTAACGTTGGCTAGCTTGCTAGCTACTTCCAGAAACAAATGAGAGAGCACCTCACTTGGACCAGTTTACTCAATCTAGCAGAGCTTGTTAGGCTGTTTTCATGTTATCCAGAGCGTTGGTGACTGTAACTGTGCTGCTGGCAACAATTTAAGTATGCTTTCTTTGGCGACGTTTACTCACACGGACCATATTCAACGGGTGTTGAGTGTTCGGAAATTCATCAGTTATTCTGCGCTCTGGCACACTCAGACGAGAGTGCTCTGAAATCAGAGTAGACAGGCAGAGTGAATTTACGAACGCACCCATTGTTTCATGTTTTGTTCCTCACATAGTGCATGGTAATATGATCATCTTTGAGTCTATATCCTCTGTGTCTGTGGATGGATGATGTGTCACAGACTGTGATGAATATTGTTTTTTCCTTCCGCTGGGGCCATGTGTTCCTATGTGTAGCAAGGACTTCTCTGGTCCTCACAGTCCCAGACCAGGAGCTATACCCAGTCACTGGGTATACAGCTGGAGGAATTGTTTGTTAGCTTATTCCTTGCCGAGTTTTCACACAAGATGTACATTTCCGGTTCGTGTAGACTGAGAGTCTGTCACCCTTTGTGGACCCTGTTTGAGTCGCTCTTCGTGTAGCATTTCTGTGTACAGGCCCTGGCCTCGTTTCCCAGTTGCGATGTAACTTGAGCATTACGATGATTTTACCAGATCGCTATTTTTTAAAGAGCTACTGCCTCTGTAATTTTGGTCATAAAGTGTTTTGTTCCTCACATAGTGGGGCAAGTTGGGCACCATCAGTAAATTTCACAATATTGGGACATTAAAACGTGAATAGTTCCAAATTTGAATGACTTAAAAACCTCAAACCAATTGTAAAAATGTATATACAAGTATTGAAAGCATTTAACCTTTTACTGCAGTGAGCTAAATCAGGGTCACACTGAGTGTTTCTTGGTAGTCTTCAAAAATCTACTTTGAAACAAAGTATACACCTCACACACATGGTTATGGGCTTTAAAATAGGAAGACACCTTGACCATGTCAGATATAGTTGAAATGTATTCAATTTTGAGTTTGCATCCCAATATTACACTTTATTTACATCACAGAATACTGAAATATAACAAAAACTGTTTGACATAGAAACACCAGATTTTCGGCAGTTAAAAAGTATAATGTTGATTAATTAATTAATTATGAAATTATTATTAAAAATATGAATAACATTCCACTCGAGGCCACTAGGTCATTTGGCTGCATGAAAGAGCTACTGAGACAACCAAAAAAATATGCACGTGAAATTACTGTTCCATTTACATTGTGTAATCCAATGACATCCCTAACTATCCCCAGAGATAGGCTACCCAAAGCCAAACCAATCTTCGCCCCGATCGCACACCAGCCAGCTGAAGCTAATTGGCTAAATAACTATTCCCACCTGTGAACTCACCCACATTAAACCACACCCCGAAATTAACTTACGTTTGAATTCAGCCATGGCCGCTAGCATTTATTAACGGACCAAATCGAAAGCGAGGCCAAATTAGGAAGTGCAGTCGCCCTTTAAGAGTGTTTCCCAAACAAGAATGTAGCGAGGCATAACGTTTGGGTCGTTAGACCATGTGTCAATACTGACTGGATCAAAATAAAAGCAGCACTCTCAAATCAGCTTTCTCCATTCAAATCTTACCTTTACATTATAATTATAATTATCCCACAATCCTGACAATGGATCACCTCCTATGAGATATTACCACCTACAGTATGGCTGCAAATAGGCTACTGATGCAGGCTTATTATGCTTCCTCAATATTAATGCACTAAATCACAGAGTGGGCACTTCATTGCGCAAGTGTTGTCACACATCGTGAAACACATTGAGGCAAAAATGACAGATAGTAGCCTTGTGGAAAAATAGAACTCTATTGATTGAACATTACATTAATTTCAGTATGATTGAAATAGGCTACATGGCCTATATAGGCTATGTGTCTTTTAAAGCAGTCATCCCGCTTTTCATTTGAAGCATAATTGTATCCTTGACCCGTGTGTAACACATACTTTGGTAACTTTGTATTCGTAGTTAACTTCGTTTTGAAGTTGTCACAGTCAGACAGATAGAATCAAGATGTTTAGGCTGTGTTAAGCAGAGAGCTGTGAATAAAGTGACGCAAAAGGGCACTTTGGGCACGAGTGGCCTGCGAAAGGTTTTTAAGAGCCACGTTACTAACGAAGGCTCTGGGAAAACAAATCGGCTACTGAAGACACATCGTAAGAAAGTTCTAACGATGATCTATCAAGATGAAGGCTCTGGGAGACAAGGCGCTGCACAGTAAGTGTATGTTTTAGTGTGTGTGTGCGGGATATAGCCTTAGTTAATATCACTGGAAGAACACATGCCTCAATAAAAAAAAAATCTTTATCCTCGAATGAAACTCTGGTGTTGTGTGAGTAACTGCCTCTGCTCTCATTCTCCCTCGTCTAGCCACTTTACTCTGTAATACCAGCATCATGTCCTCTTTGCGCTCTCTTCACTCTCACTCCATCATTGTCACTCACTTCCACTCTACAGGTGTCGGATCTTAATTTGAGCCAGTTTGCTACAGCAGGAAAATAATCCTGCCGCAACAGGAAATGTGATTTATTATGTGGATTATAATAAATAGTCGTTGTTAAATGGGTTGATACGTTTTTCACAAGGGAAAATCAAGTCTGACTTCCAAACTTCAGAAGCCTTTTTAAACCTCAAATACACGACAAGTACAACAATGCCTGCACTGTGTTCTCCTCCAACACATCTTTCTTTTGTGAAAGAACCTCTACACTTCATTTTTAAGGGTAGGATAGTGTGCAGAAATCCAGTAGGTTTGGAAAAGACAATGGTATTCCAGACTCCTTGTTTAAGTATAGGGATAACAAAAGCTTTACTGAAATGGGGCCTACTTCTATGACTGCCAATGACTGCAATCTGGCCTTTCTCTATTGTGTGTGTGTGTGTGTGTGCTTGTATGTGTGTGTGCATGCCTGTGTGTATACGTGTGTGTGAATGTGTGTTGTGGGCACCCTCGCTGGCAGAGGTGTGTTACAGCAGCAAGGGTCTTTTGGTGTCCTCTTGTCTGCCTGTAGTAGCCATCATCTGCCTAATTAGTGTATAGGGAGCAGAGCATGGAGGGAGGCATGCTGAGTGAAACAGTACTTAATGGCACACACACAAACGCAAATATACGGGCTAAATATTTTGATGCTTATACAAGGAACACAAATAGTAAGGGGTTGTGATGTCATTTCCTAATTTACAATGAGCCTGCTGAAAGGAAGAGATCTGACAGGCCAGAGAGGAAGAGAGGAAGAGGTAAAGCGAGAGGGAGAGAGTGTGTGTGGGGGGGGAGAGGTGCCAGAGGAAGCTTCATATCAGAGTGAAAGGTAACACTTTATTTGGATAGTCCATCTGTAGATGCTCTACAAACTATCAGGAACATTTCAACTAACTATCTACTAACCCTAACCTTAACGTTACCCTAACCCTTATTCTAAACCTAACGCTAAACGTAACCTTAGCAAGCAGTTGCTTATCAACAGATAGTTTGTTGATAGTATGGCCATCTGTAGAGTATCTACAGATGGAGAATCCAGACAATCCAAATAAAGTGTGAACGAGTGAAATTCTCACCTCAAAAGAAATGAATCACAAGCTCTATGTTATGTCACTGACTGTCAAACATCCTCTGGTTTTGGGAGTCCTAATGGGTTCATGTTTGTTCATAACTTACAAACCAAAATGAATGAATGGCATGTATGCAGGACACGTCTCCCATGGGGAATAAACAGGCTGTCCACTGTACCAATTGATCTTCGGATTTCTGTGAGCGTGATAGGGCAAAGCTAGCCTGGGAACCTTACTAAGGTAGATAGAAGGCTGCATGGAAGGCTATCTGAAGAACGTTCGCTGGCCTGTGCAAAACCTGATCTTAAGGCCAAGATAGTTTGCTACACCTAAGGTGAAAACATACACTGAGTTAAGAACACCTAATATCGTAGAGGTTTTTTTTGCCCTCAGAACAGTCTCAATTTGTCGGGCCATGGACTCTACAAGGTGTCGATAGCCTTCCACAGGGATGCTGGCCCAGGTTGACTCCAATGCTTCCCACAGTTGTGTCAATGTGGCTGGATGTCCTTTGGTTGGTGGACCATTATTGATGCACATGGGAAACTGTTGAGCGTGAAAAACCTACTACCATACTCCATTCAAAGGCACTTAAATCTTTTGTCTTCCCCATTCACCCTCTGAATGGCACAGATAAACATTCCATGCCTCAAGCTTAAAGCCCTTTTTACATCAGCCAATGTCACAAAGTAGGCCGTCATTGTAAGTAAGAATTTGTTCTTAACTTACTTGCCTAGTTAAATGTAATAAAACATGTATATTTTTAAGTGCTGTACAGAAACCCAGCCTAAAACCCCAAAAGGCAAGCAATGCAGATGTAGAAACATGTTGCCTAGGAAAAACTCCCTAGAAAGGTAGGAACCTAAGAAGAAACCTAGAGAGGAACCAGGCTCTGAAGGGTGGCCAGTCCTTTTCTGGCTGTGCCTTGTGGAGATTATAACAGTACATGGCCAAGATGTTCAAACGTCCATAGATGACCAGCAGGGTCAAATAATAATAATCACAGTGGTTGTAGAGGGTGCAACAGATCAGCACCTCAGGAGAAAATGTCAGTTGGCTTTTCATAGCCGAGCATTCAGAGTTCGAGAAGCAGGTGCAGTAGTGACAGAGAGTTGAAAACTGTCGGTTCCGGGACAGGGTAGCACGTCCAGTGAACAGGTCAGGGTTCCATAGCCGCAGGCAGATCAGCTGAAACTGGAGCAGCAGCACAACCAGGTGGACTGGGAACAGCAAGGAGTCATCAGGCCAGGTAGTCCTGAGACATGGCCCCAGGGCTCAGGTCCTCCGGGAGGGGAGGGGAGGGGAGGGAGAGGGAGAGACCATAGCTTTCACCTGGATTCACCTGGTCAGTGTATGTCATGGAAAGAGCAGTTGGTCTTAAACAAACATTTCCACCCAAAAACAATATTTTGTTATTTGTTTCATAAGTCCAAACTGTTTGGCTTGTGAGCAATCAAGTTTTAAAGATATGTAACTGCTTGAGGTGTCACTACAGACCCGGGTTTGATCCCAGGCTGTGTCAAATCCGGCTGTGACTGGGAGTCCCATAGGGCGGCGCACAATTGGCCCAGGGTTGTCCGGGTTAGGGGAGGGCTTTACTTGGCTCATCGCACTCTAGCAACCCCTTTTGGCGGGCCGGGAAACTGCAGGCTGACTTCGGTCGTCAGTTGAACGTTGTTTCCTCTGACACATTGGTGCTTCTGAGTTAAGCCAGCAGGTGTTAAGAAACTTGGTTTGGAGGGTCATATTTCGGAGAACACATGACTCGATCTTCGCAACTCCTTTGAGGAGTTGCAGCGATGAGACAAGATTCTAATTGGATATCACGAAATTTGGGAGAAAAAGGGGATAAAATACAAAAACCGTTATAAATACAGAAATCATCCCCAAAATGCATCATATAGGGTTGACTTCTGTATTTTGAAAGTTAGATTTCTTGAAAACTTGATTGCTGATAAGCAAAACATTTTGGGACAATGTCAACAATGGACTAATGAAACAAATACCAAAAGATAGTTTTTGGGTGGAGTTTTCCTTTAATGTCTTGTACACTCAGTGTAAGTTTCTGTCCTGACCCAGAAGAGCCACCACTACAGTAGTAATTCATCATCATTGGCTCACCAGCTTCTATAAGCACTTTACTGTGACGCCTGCTTCCCATCTGTTGTGAGTCAAGGCCCTCTGTGTCCTCCTCCAACTGATGAACTGTGCTACTCTGCTGTGGGGGATGACTGGACAGAAACCTGTAGTTAAACAATTCCACCTCTCCTGTGTTTTCCGTCTCTGTCTGCCTGTCTCTTACACTGATGTTATTCAATCCCTCCCACACTGTCTCGACAGGGGCGCAACTTTGGTTTTAGAAGTGGGGGGACATATATATTTTTTGTCCAGTCGAATAAACACTCCAAACAGCCAACCTGACCACTTGGAGGCGGTGTCCGCATGTTCCTAAAGCACACAATTGACTTGTGTTGTATCACATTCCAATGATAAAACTGTGGGGTTGGGGGACAAAAATGCAATTTCGGAATGTGTCCCCACCCCTGTCCCCAGTGAAAGTTGCGCCCTTGGTCTCGTACAAACAGACACTCACAGACACACTCTCTCTCATATCATCCCTCACTTTGTCTCATTCAGTCTCACTCTTTTCTCTCTCAATGTCTGTTTCTCTCCTTCACATCAGCCTCCTTCTTTCTCCGTTCCTCTCTCTCTCTCTCTCTCTCTCTCTTCCCTTCTCCCTCTCTTTCTCTGATTCATCACTGTTGACTGTGAACGACTGACTCACTCCCTCTTGTTCATAGTTAATATGGTCCTTCTCTTGATCAGACTTGTGATCAGAGTTATTGAAAGGAGTTCTCCGTTAAGCCTTCATCTATATTCACCCCGACACATTAGGTGATGAGAAGAGGGGGAGGGGTAGGGGGAGCAAGAGGAGAGGAAGGTGTGAGAGGAGAGGAGAGGAGAGAGGGCACTGAATATGACATTATTCATTAATAATAGCTCATCTCCTGATGCTGTTCAGGCTCAACTCGGCTAATGTGTGACTCTAAAGGTACTAAACAGACAGCGAGTGGCAATTATCAGGCTTTATGAATCTGGTTGTGTCTGAGACATTGCACGGTGGTGTTAGTACTGGCCAGTCCCACACAGACTGGTCCTCAGGGTGGGACATTGTTTGTGGCCCCTGAATAAACGTCTGAAATCGTTATTCAAAAAGCCTCATGCAGTTGTTACCATCACTTTCTAACAACCTTTTGGCACTGACTGGCTGGACAGACGAATAGCTTGTTTATGTGCTTGTCTCTGTTCTGTCCTAGATGCTGGAGAGCCTGGACATACTGGTGGATGGCACATCATCTGGTGTGGCATGTTGTTTGTCTTCTACACTCTCTTTTCACCTTTTTTGTACTTTCCCATTTGCTCCTATTCTCTCAGCCTTCACACTGTTGCTTTAGTGTGTGTGTGTGTGTGTGTGTGTGTGTGTGTGTGTGTGTGTGTGTGTGTGTGTGTGTGTGTGGACACAGGCAAAATGGAGGACTTGAGGACACAGACAAAATGGAGGACTTGAGGACACAGACAAAATGGAGGACTTGAGGACACAGACAAAATGGAGGACTTGAGGACACAGACAAAATGGAGGACTTGAGGACACAGACAAAATGGAGGACTTGAGGACACAGACAAAATGGAGGACTTGAGGACACTGACAAAATGGAGGACTTGAGGACACAGACAAAATGGAGGACTTGAGGACACTGACAAAATGGAGGACTTGAGGACACAGACAAAATGGAGGACTTGAGGACACTGACAAAATGGAGGACTTGAGGACACTGACTTGATCACAGGGCTCTGCATTCAGCAGAAGAAACGTTTCATCACCAAAGAAAGGGGGTGTGAAAATGGAACAGAGGAGGAGGGAGAGCAGATCAAACGCCAGAGGACAAGAAGGCATGAGAGGAGTGAGAGGACAAAGCTAAATGGGAGGAGAAGGTATTAACTGATACTACTTTCTCCAATACACATACAGAGACACGTAACTGCAAACACATGTACACGGACACACAACACACTCATTAGACCTACAAGGTTAAATTCAAAGTGTCCACCTCACTGGGACTTCAGTAGTGTTGTGTCATCGTTATTATCATGTGCTTATACAGTATAGTACATTTCCTCTCTCCTTATCTCTAGTTTATTATAGTGAGTGATTAGAGACAAAAAAGCAGTGCCCCGTCTCTCTCTCTCTCTCCCGCTCTCTCTGCTGTCTCTTAAATGGAATTGAGTGTCAAACACACAGTCATTCACCTCAATACAACTGGGAAATTCCACAATAATGTAATTGTGATAGTTCAGTACTGTACTGAACTAAACTCTACTTTACACTACTCTACTGTACTGTGTTGTCCAAACTTGTGAACCCAATTATGGTTTGTGACTTCTATGATTGCCCATTGTAGGCAATTCAACTGCTGAAATTCCATGACTGTTTTTTTTTGAGGGGGGCGAGGGGAGGTTCTACTAAGCTATGTGGAATTGTTTTAAGAAGGTCATACCAAGGATCATTTTGCTATTTGATTTTGAATTTTAAGACCCCTTGACGTATCCCCCCCCCCCCTCTTGTGAGGCTCCTGGGGGTCCTAGAGCAAAATAACCGACATGTGCATGTCCGCGAGAGTCTCACCTTTGCACAGAGGGGTCATAGTTGTTTGTAGGCCACCATTCCGACGCTTTGTGAGAAGACCGGTTTTCGGGATGCCTCATGGTCTGACCAACACCGCTCTAGCTCTGTTACCTTTCAACACAGATGCGAAAGTGCGACATTGGCAGATGCAGTGGATTGAGACATAACCAATGAAAAAAACAGATGTCTCTAGCTTAAACGGATGGATTTTTATGGGGATTTTTGTATTTTGCTAATTGGATTTAATGTGTATATGCCTTCATTTCTCAAAAATATGGACTCTTAGCTTTAATTTGACAACAGATTTGACATGCTCCTATGAATTTGACATGTTGGTGCTCATGGGTCCTTTTAAAATGGGCAATTACCAACTACAGCCCTCCATGGTGCAGCTAATAGTCCTTCATGCAATTTTCTCTTTTTCCATTCTCAGAAAAGGAGGAAGCACAATAAATAGACAATGGAAACAACAACTTGTCAGAGATTCAAAGCAAACGCAACAATGAAACGCTAGTTAAATTAGTTTCTATTCTAAATATAGCAGGTAATCAGAGGTTACACACACAGGCACATCCAGGCATAAAAACACACACACATACACACAAACACTGGCATACACACATACACACATACACGCACAGGCCTGTAGGGCTGACACCTGCTGACAGAAGCATAATTAGTTCTTCCTGTACAACATACCATTAGGCTATCCCCATATTTCACCCACACAGTAACACATGCAATGCAGTATATATATTTCTCACAATCCTGTATCTCTCTCTTTTGCTCTCTCTCACACATACATACACACACACACACGCACAAATACATGCAACCTTAATTTAATTCTCCGATAAGTGAATCTGTCAGTGAAAGTAATCAGATCTCATCTCAGTCAGTGGAAGAAATGGATAGTTGTATCTTTTGATCGTGGCTCTGCCTCCCCTCTCCCCTGGTCCTGTCGCGCATCTATTTCTGACCAAAGACAAATATCAGCAGGATATATTAACTTTATGGAGGAGAGACAAGCCGTAGGGGACAAGGGGAATGAAATGGCTGTGACACCGGACTTCCAAGAACACACCGCAGGGACCAGTTTCAGTGTGGCACAGGAAGAGGCACAGCACAGCTAAACAGCAACACTGAAACTGTATAACAAACAGATCAGATTATAGTATGTACGTTATTTAGTCTATTTCTGTACCAGCCACACAGACCCTCTATACTCTGTAGACAGTATATATATTTTTTGCAGTCTAACAATGTTATGTTAGAGTATCTGGTGGTGGTAGTATTGTGTGACAGCTGGTGGGAGAGTGAGTACATGTAAATAGCATAACCAATCACTCCCAGACAGACCAGACAGACCAGACAGACAGACCAGACAGACAGACGACAGACAGACAGACAGACAGACAGACAGACAGACAGACAGACCAGACAGACAGACAGACAGACAGACAGACCAGACCAGACCAGGACAGACAGACCAGGACAGACGACCAGACCAGACCAGACCAGGACAGACAGACAGACAGACAGACAGACAGACCAGACAGACCAGACCAGACCAGACCAGGACAGACAGACAGACAGACAGACAGACAGACAGACAGACAGACAGACAGACAGACAGACAGACAGACCAGACCAGACCAGACCAGACCAGACCAGACCAGACCAGACCAGACCAGACCAGACCAGACAGACGACCAGACCAGGAAGACCAGACCAGACCAGACCAGACAGACCAGACCAGACCAGACAGACAGACCAGACCAGACCAGACCAGACCAGACCAGACAGACCAGACCAGACCAGACCAGACCAGACCAGACCAGACCAGACCAGACCAGACCAGACCAGACAGACAGACAGACAGACCAGACCAGACCAGACCAGACCAGACCAGACCAGACCAGACCAGACCAGACCACCAGACCAGACCAGACAGACAGACCAGACCAGACCAGACCAGACCAGACCAGACAGACAGACGACCAGACCAGACCAGACCGACTGGTCAACATTTGACAGGAGTCAACCCAGGGTGTCAAATACTCTTTGAAATCTGTGAACAATACACATCAAGCCCTGTTTCTGTCTTGCTGTCAATTACCTTTTTCTCACAAAGTCCCTCTCTGTCCTAATTTATCAGTCTACTCTTCAAATACTCCAGACTATCTCTCTGCCTCTCCTTCTATCCATTACTTTCACTCTTCTTTTCTTCTGTTTACAAAGACCATTTCTATCCATCTCCATTGCTCTCTCCTCCTCACCTCATTTCTGATTAATGATACACCTCAACAAACATTTGTCTTTCTTCTCTCCAAATGTTTTCTTTCTCCTGACCACCTCACTGACATAGTGACAGAATACCAGAGAGATTTAATGCAACTGCAAAAATAAATACAATCATTTCTCGGAGGAGGACATGCAGGCTGTAATGTGAGCTTGTTTGCTATCTGGTTTGCTACATTTCTCACAATGTTATTTCCGGATCCAGTTTACTTGCCTCCTGTATAGCTGTATCCTCTCCTTTCTCTCACCTTGGTGGTTGTGTCAAACACACACCTCTAGGGTTCCCCTCTACACACTGGCCACTGGGAGAAAACGAGACATGCCTCTAGTTACCACAGACACCCCAGCAGATAGCACTACCACAGACACCCCAGCAGAGAGCACTACCACAGACACCCCAGCATATAGCACGACCACAGACACCCCAGCAGACAGACACTCCAGCAGATAGCACTACCACAGACACCCCAGCAAATAGCACCACCACAGACACCATAGCAGATAGCACCACCACAGACACCCCAGCAGATAGCACTACCACAGACACCCCAGCAGAGAGCACTACCACAGACACCCCAGCAGAGAGCACTACCACAGACACCCCAGCAGATAGCACTACCTCAGACACCCCAGAAGATAGCACTACCACAGACACCCCAGCATATAGCACGACCACAGACACCCCAGCAGACAGACACTCCAGCAGATAGCACTACCACAGACACCCCAGCAGAGAGCACTACCACAGACACCCCAGCAGATAGCACCACCACAGACACCATAGCAGATAGCACCACCACAGACACCCCAGCAGATAGCACTACCCCAGCAGAGATACCACAGACACCCCAGCATATAGCACTACCACAGACACCCCAGCAGAGAGCACTACCACAGACACCCCAGCATATAGCACGACCACAGACACCCCAGCAGAGAGCACTACCACAGACACCCCAGCAGATAGCACTACCTCAGACACCCCAGAAGATAGCACTACCACAGACACCCCAGCAGAGAGCACTACCACAGACACCCCAGCAGATAGCACTACCACAGACACCCCAGCAGAGAGCACTACCACAGACACCCCAGCAGATAGCACTACCTCAGACACCCCAGAAGATAGCACTACCACAGACACCCCAGCATATAGCACGACCACAGACACCCCAGCAGACAGACACTCCAGCAGATAGCACCACCACAAACACCCCAGCAGATAGCACTACCACAGACACCACAGCAGATAGCACTACCACAGACACCCCAGCAGATAGCACTACCACAGACACCCCAGCAGATAGCACTACCACAGACACCCCAGCAGATAGCACTACCACAGACACCCCAGCAGATAGCACCACCACAGACACCCCAGCAGATAGCACTACCACAGACACCCAGCAGATAGCAAACCACAGACACCCCAGCAGAGAGCACTACCACAGACACCCCAGCAGATAGCACTACCACAGACACCCCAGCAGATAGCACTACCACAGACACCCCAGCAGATAGCACTACCTCAGACACCCCAGCAGATAGCACTAACACAGACACCCCAGAAGATAGCACTACCACAGACACCCCAGCAGATAGCACCACCACAGACACCCCAGCAGATAGCACTACCACAGACACCCCAGCAGAGAGCACTACCACAGACACCACAGCAGATAGCACTACCACAGACACCCCAGCAGATAGCACTACCACAGACACCCCAGCATATAGCACTACCACAGACACTCCAGCAGATAGCACTACCACAGACACCACAGCAGATAGCACCACCACAGACACCCCAGCAGATAGCACTACCACAGACACCCCAGCAGATAGCACTACCACAGACACCCCAGCAGAGAGCACTACCACAGACACCCCAGCAGATAGCACTACCACAGACACCCCAGCAGATAGCACTACCACAGACACCCCAGAAGATAGCACCACCACAGACACCCCAGCAGATAGCACCACCACAGACACCCCAGCAGAGCACTACCACAGACACCCCAGCAGATAGCACTACCACAGACACCCCAGCAGATAGCACTACCACAGACACCCCAGCAGAGAGCACTACCACAGACACCACAGCAGATAGCACTACCACAGACACCACAGCAGATAGCACCTCCACAGACACCCCAGTGGATAGCACTACCACAGACACCCCAGTGGATAGCACTACCACAGAAACCCCAGCAGATAACACTACCACAGACACCACAGCAGATAGCTCTACCACAGATACCCCAGCAGATAGCACTACCACAGACACCCCAGCAGAGAGCACTACCACAGACACCCCAGCAGATAGCACTACCACAGACACCCCAGCAGATAGCATAACCACAGACACCCCAGCAGATAGCTCTACCACAGACACCCCAGCAGATAGCATAACCACAGACACCCCAGCAGATAGCACTATTTCACTTTTGTTTATTATCTATACCACTTGCATATGTTTCCCATGCCAATAAAGCCCTTTAAATTGAAATTAAAAGAGAGCGAGAGAGCGAGAGAGAGAGAGAGAGAGAGAGACACAGAGAGGAGAGAGACGAGACACAGAGAGAGAGAGACAGAGACAGAGAGAGAGAGAGAGAGAGAGAGAGAGAGAGAGACAGAGAGACACAGAGAGAGAGAGACAGAGAGAGAGAGAGAGAGAGAGAAAGGAGAAAACAACTTGATCGACAATATTCTATTGGGACATGATGTTTTTTCAAATTCACTATTTACCCCTCCAAGGGAAGTGATTGGCTGTTCCCCAGTAAACCATCACCCTGAACCTCTGCCCCCTTTTTGGTGGCTTTCAGTGTCCTGACCCCTGCTGTGATGCTGGCTCCTGTTTCCTAGGAACCCAGCCCCCCTGCCCAGATATCCAATCATCGAAGCCAATTTCACAAACAGGAAGGAAGTAGGGTTTATATTGATTCTGAATGCCAACATGAAGCGTCTGCTACTCTGCCTCTCCATTGGTTTGCATCACTGTCTTTTATAGTTTGTTGATATGAGGGATTATTCTGAACAGTTTGGCTTCCTAACTGAGCATTATGGCATGTGACAGAAGTATGAACTTTGCCATCTTAAACATATGGATTGAACATATGGATCGTTAAAAGCACTTCCTGAAAATTCACCACTTTATTTAAAGGAGCAATCTGTTGCTTCATACATTGTTGGACATCATAATCAAATCCCCGAGCTGACGTGGTACAAATCTATCGTTCTGCCCCTGAACAAGGCAGTTAACCCACTGTTCCTAGGCTGTCATTGAAAATAAGAATTTGTTCTGGGTTCTAGTTAGGAAGCTATGTTATTACTCACGACAGCTACTATATTCTCAAACTGGGCCAGGGATGGAGGGACAAGAGGTCTCTCACAGTTGTGGGTCATCTATTCTGGAGGTAGTAGAGCTATATAAGGGTGAAGCTAACCTACTTAAATGTAAGTCCTTGTCCGTTTCACAGGGTTCTCCAAATTAATGCTCGGCTCTACCGTAGCCACTACCCTCCTCTGATTGTCCTATTTCTCCTTAATCAACCTCCAACTGAGACAGAAGGATGTTGGACAAAGTTATTTAAACCTTCATATCATGTCATAGTGCTGCTCCACCACTGCAGTGGATAGCTGGTTCAGTAGAGTCTTGTTACATAATGTAGATGACCTGTTTGGTGTAGTTGAGCAAAGAGGATTGAGGATTTGACTATAGGCTACCCACTAACCCACTCTCTCCTCCTCACCTCTGTTACAGCTCTCAGGTCAGTCCTAGTGGTACCAGATTACCCAATCAATCAATTCACCAATTAGTCAATGTACAATCTATTAATTCAGGGATCCTTACATCCAACCATGACATTAAACCGACTACGACTTCAGCCCAGTCACTCAGCCATTCTGTAAGCCAAGCTAGCTACTCATCTAGTGCAACGACAGCTGTCCTGCCTGCTGGACATCTCTATAAAGAAGCTAGTGTGAGTGAGGGATGGAACCATGATGACAAGACAGCAGCAAATTCATTCAGTTTATTGAGCTGACCACAAATCAGGATTCAGCTCCTTCCATCTACTGCGCCTGTCTGTATCTCTCTCTACATCTCATATACAGAAACAACACTGCTTATGCATTGCCATGTGTGAGGTCACCATGACAAATTGCTCCAATCACCACTCCACCACTTAGCTATTCAATTAAATGCATTTCAATCCATATATCGGCAAAACTGCAATTGACAGGGAGACAATCAAAAAATCGATAATGAATTGGATCCCACCATCCTATTCTTCCCTGCTGAGATGGATCCAGAGTAGAGTATAGAGCTCTGTGCCTCCACTGCACTGTGTGAGGTAAATAGGGAAGTAGTGAAGTCCAGCATGTTATTTCAAAGGTCATGACTGGCTGGAATAATTAGTGTGGCATTTTAGCCTGGTCTGATGGGAGAAGGGCTGGCTGCGACTAACAGCGTGTGTGATTCGGATCTGCGCTGTTGCTCTTGTCAGCGCTACAAACCCAAACGTGCAGGTCAAACCAGCCAGCCGTGTCCTGTGCTTGAAACAATTCTAATTCTCGTGGGAGATGATGCTGCTGTGCCAATACGATGACGCTAGTGGAAACAGCATGTGCCAAAGCCTGGGGCAACAGAGAAAATCTTGCTGTTTAAAATATACTGACCAAAAATACACAGGAACAAAAATATACACACAACAGCAACAATTTTAGAGATTTTACTGAATTATAGTTCATATAAAGAAATCAGTCAATTGAAATAAATGCATTAGGCCCTAATCTATGGATTCACATGACTGGGAATACTGATATGCATCTGTTGGTCACAGATACCTTAAAAAAATCAGGATCAGAAAACCAGTCAGTATCTGGTGTGACCACCATTTGCCTCTTGCAGCTGTTGATTGTGGCCTGTGGACTGTTGTCTCACTCCTCTTCAATGGCTGTGCAAAGTTGTTAGATATTGGTGGGAATTGGAACACGCTGCCGTACATGTCAATCTAGAGCATCCCAAACATGCTCAATGGGTGACATGTATGGTGAGTATGCAGACCATGGAAGAACTGGGAAAATGTCAGCTTCCAGGAATTGTGTACAGATCCTTGCGACATGGGGCCATGTAATATCATGCTGAAACAAGAGGTGATGGTGGCGGATGAATGACACGACAATGGGCCTCAGGATCTTGTTACGATAGCTCTGTGCATTCTGATTGCCATTGATAAAATACAATTGCGTTCATGGTCCGTAGCTTATGCCTGCCCATACCATAACCCCACCGCCACCATGTGGCACTCTGTTCACAACGTTGACATCAGCAAACCGCTTGCCCACACAACGCCATACACGCTGTCTACCATCTGCCTGGTACTGTTTAAACGGGGATTCATTCCTTTGTGCCAGAGGCCACTAAAGGTGAACATTGTCCCACTGAAGTTGGTTATGACGCTGAATTGTAGTCAGGTCAAGACCCTGGTGATGACGATGAGTACGCAGATGAGCTTCCCTGAGACGGTTTCTGACAGTTTGTGAAAAAATGATTAGGTTGTGCAAACCGACAGTTTCATCAGCTGTCCGGGTGGCTGGTCTCAGACGATCCCATAGGTGAAGAAGCCGGATGTCGAGGTCCTGGCCTGGAGTGGTTACAGGTGGTCTGTGGTTGTGAGGCCTGTTGGATACACTGGCAAATTCTCCAAAACGACATTGGAGGAGGTTTATGGTAGAGTAATGAACATTCAATTCTCTGGCAACAGCTCAAATGGACATTCCTGTAGTCAGCATGCCAATTGCATGCTCCCTCAAACCTTGAGACATCTGTCGGCATTGTGTTGTGTGACAAAACTGCACATTTTAGAGTGGGCTTTTACTGTCAAACAAGCAAGATTTCTGGCTCTCACAGACCTGTAACTTCTTCTTTAAGAGGCTCCTCTGTCCTCCACTCGTTACCTGTATTAATGGCACCTGTTTGAACTTGTTATCAGTATAAAAGACACCTGTCCACAACCTCAAACAGTCACACTCCAAACTCCACTATGGCCAAGACCAAAGAGCTGTCAAAGGACACCAGAAACAAAATTGTAGACCTGCACCAGGCTGGGAAGACTGAATCTGCAATAGGTAAGCAGCTTGGTTTGAAGAAATCAACTGTGGGAGCAATTATTAGGAAATGGAAGACATACAAGACCACCGATAATCTCCCTCGATCTGGGGCTCCACGCAAGATCTCACCCAGTGGGGTCAAAATGATCTCAAGAACGATGAGCAAAAATCCCAGAACCACACGGGGGGACCTAGTGAATGACCTGCAGAGAGCTGGGACCAAAGTAACAAAGCCTACCATCAGTAACACACTAGGCCGCCAGGGACTCAAATCCTGCAGTGCCAAACTTGTCCCCCTGCTTAAACCAGTAAATGTCCAGGCCCGTCTGAAGTTTGCTAGAGAGCATTTGGATGATCCAGAAGAAGATTGGGAGAATGTCATATGGTCAGATGAAATCAAAATAGAACTTTTTGGTAAAAACTCAACTCGTCGTGTTTGGAGGACAAAGAATGCTGAGTTGCATCCAAAGAACACCATACCTACTGTGAAGCATGGGGGTGGAAACATCACGCTTTGGGGCTGTTTTTCTGCAAAGGGACCAGGACGACTGATCCGTGTAAAGGAAAGAATGAATGGGGCCATGTATCGTGAGATTTTGAGTGAAAACCTCCTTCCATCAGCAAGGGCATTGAAGATGAAACGTGGCTGGGTCTTTCAGCATGACAATGATCCCAAACACACCGCCCGGGCAACGAAGGAGTGGCTTGGTAAGAAGCATTTCATGGTCCTGGAGTGGCCTAGCCAGTCTCCAGATCTCAACCCCATAGAAAATCTTTGGAGGGAGTTGAAAGTCCGTGTTGCCCAGCAACAGCCCCAAAACATCACTGCTCTAGAGGAGATCTGCATGGAGGAATGGGCCAAAATACCAGCAACAGTGTGTGAAAACCTTGTGAAGACTTACAGAAAACATTTGACCTCTGTCATTGCCAACAAAGGGTATATAACAAAGTATTGAGATAAACTTTTGTTATTGACCAAATACTTATTTTCCACCATAATTTGCAAATAAATTCATTAAGAATCCTACAATGTGATTTTCTGGATTTTTTTTCTCATTTTGTCTGTCATAGTTGAAGTGTACCTATGATGAAAAGTACAGGCCTCTCCAATCTTTTTAAGTGGGAGAACTTGCACAATTGGTGGCTGACTAAATACTTTTTTGCCCCACTGTATATGTGCTTTCTTGAGCAGGGGGACCTTGCGGGTACTGCAGGATTTCAGTCCTTCACGGCGTAGTGTGTTACCAATTGTTTTCTTGGTGACTATGGTCCCAGCTGCCTTGAGATCATTGACAAGATCCTCCCATGTAGTTCTGGGCTGATTCCTCACCGTTCTCATGATCATTGCAACTCCACGAGGTGAGATCTTGCATGGAGCCCCAGGCCGAGGGAGATTGACAGTTCTTTTGTGTTTCTTCTATTTGCGAATAATCACACCAACTGTTGTCACCTTCTCACCAAGCTGCTTGGCGATGGTCTTGTAGCCCATTCCAGCCTTGTGTAGGTCTACAATCTTGTCCCTGACATCCTTGGAGAGCTCTTTGGTCTTGGCCAGGGTGGAGAGTTTGGAATCTGATTGATTGATTGCTTCTGTGGAAGGGTGTCTTTTATACAGGTAACAAACTGAGATCAGGAGCACTCCCTTTAAGAGTGTGCTCCTAATCTCCACTTGTTACCTGTATAAAAGACACCTGGGAGCCAGAAATCTTTCTGATTGAGAGGGGGTCAAATACTTATTTCCCTCATTAAAATGCTAATCATTTTATAACATTTTTGACATACGTTTTTCTGGATTTTTTTGTTGTTATTCTGTCTCTCACTGTTCAAATAAACCTACCATTAAAATTATAGACTGATCATTTCTTTGTCAGTGGGCAAACGTACAAAATCAGCAGGGGATCAAATAGCTTTTTCCCTCACTGTAGGCGTACAGAGGCCCATTATCAGCAACCATCACTCCTGTGTTCGAATGGCACGTTGTGTTAGCTATTCCAAGTTAATCATTTTAAAAGGCTAATTGATCATTAGAAAACCCTTTTGCAATTATGTTAGCACAGCTGGCAATAAAACTGGCCTTCTTTAGACTAAATGCACAGCATTTGTGGGTTCTATTACATGCTCAAAATGGCCAGAAACAAAGAACTTCCTTCTGAAAGTTGTCAGTCTATTCTTGTTCTGAGAAATTAAGGCTATTCCATGCGAGAAATTGCCAAGAAACTGCAGATCTCGTACAATGCTGTGTGCTACTCCCTTCACAGAACAGCGCAAACTGGCCCTAACCATAATAGAAAGAGGAGTGGGAGGCCCTGGTGCACAACTGAGAAAAAGGACAAGTACATTAGAGTGTCTAGTTTGAGAAACAGACGCCTCACAAGTCCTCAACTGGCAGCTTCATTAAATAGTACTCGCAAAACAACAGTCTCAACGTCAACCGTGAAGAGGTGACTCCGCAATGCTAGCCTTCTAGGCAGAGTTCCTCTGTCCAGTGCCTGTGTTCTTTTGCACATCTTCATCTTTTATTTTTATTGGCTAGTCTCAAATTAAATTTGAGATTCTTCAAAGTAGCCACCCTTTTGCCTTGATGACAGCTCTACACACTCTTGGCATTCTCTCAACCGGCTTCATGCCTTGTTAAAAGTACATTTGTGGGATTTCTTTACTTCTAATGCGTTTGAGCCAATCAGTTGTGTTTTGACAATGTAGGGGGGTATACAGATGATAGCCCTATTTGGTAAAAGACCAAGTCCTTATTATGGCAAACAAGTTGGAAAAGCAGCCAACAAGTGCTCAGCATATGTGGGAACTCCTTCAAGATTGTTTGAAAGCATTCCAGGTGAATCTGGTTGAGAGAATGCCAGGAGTGTGCAAAGCTGTCATCAAGGCAAATGGTGGCTACTTTGAAGAATCTCAAATATAAAATATATTTTGATTTGTTTTACACTTTTTTGGTAAGTACATGATTCCATATGGGTTATTTCATAGTTTTGATGTCTTCACTATTATTCTACAATGTAGATAATAGTAATAAAATAAACACCTACTCATTCAAGGGTTTATCTAAAGTTTTGACTGGTACTATATATATATATATATATTTATAAACTGGGTGGTTTGAGCCTTGACTGCTGATTGGCTGACATCCATGGTATATCCGACTGTATACCGCAGGTATGACAAAACATTTATTTTTTACTTCTCTAATTATGTTCTTAACACGTTTGTAATAGCAATAAGGCACCTCTAGGTTTGTGATATATGGCCAATATACCAAGGCTCTGCGTTGCGTCGTGCCTATGAACAGCCCTTAGACGTGGTATTTTGGCCATATATCATACCCTCCCCCGGGCCTTATTGCTTAAATATATTCAGCATTCTATATGAAAAGATTTTCATTGGAATAACTGTTCTGTGGTCTGTGCATATATGCTGAATTTGAAATGTTTTATTACCATGGAGTCAGCCAGGGCCCATCTTCCAAACAGCTAGTCTGCTGAATTTCAACTGTAAATTCTTGAGACCCCCTGATGTCTCATTAAAATAAATCATCAAAGCAACACATTTTGAAAGACCTCAAACACACTCACACAATTTATAATTAACCCTGTATCACCCTGAACACTGGCGAATCATTTATATTTCAATTACGCTTTGGACACCAGGGCAACAAAGACATTCTCTAATGGACTAATCTGTTGTAAAAACACATTTCACACAAAGCAAAGTAATTATAAACGCTTGTACACTACCACCACAAACATAGTGGAGAGAGAGCGTGGGTCGTTAGCCAGCAGAGCAGCAGACATATAGGCCAGGTTTATGTGAAGGATTACGAGCTGACATGGCCCGAGGCAGCAGGAGGAGCCCTGGAGAATGAGCACAACAGCAGAAAAACACAAAAGTAATGACTTCAATAGAGCTCCAGGCTGGAAGGGGGCTTAGCAAAGGCTTTGAAATGTCAAACTGGACCCAGCCATATTACAGCCACAACACAGGACTTGGACAACTAGACAGCTTGGAATATGATGGTACACCAGTGTGTGAAAGAGGATCTCCGTACAAGCCATTCATTCTGTATAGAGTACACATTACCTAATGTGAATGATTACAAGTTTGTCTTCCTGCACTCAGTCCATTTTAAACAACTGGTGAGTTGACAGGGTAAGAAGTGGTTCAAACTGTTGAGGTGAAGCTGAAGAGTTACAGATTCCGCAATAGAAATAAGGTACAGTTTAGTTTATGGTGGCGATGGGGTTCTGGGAAATCCATAGACAAGGGCCCAATGAAGTTATTAAATGACTGATTTCCATAGAACTGTAACCCAGTAAAATCTTAAATTGTTGAATTTATATTTTTGTTCAGAAAAGCTTTATTGGACAAGTTCAGCTGGAAATGTGCTGTGCTTTAATCATGACAGGGAGAGCGCTCTGTAGGAAGCAATCGAGCAGACATGCCATTACCAGTCAGCTGAAGTGATGAGGTTCTGATGGAACCAACACTAGAAAGCTAGCCATATTACACAGCAATTCAGTTTAAGTGGCAGAGAAATGTCTGATACCATCTCTTCCTTCAATCAATGTCACTGGTCAGACTTCACAGTTCAATTATTCTGCAGTCTTTCAATAGGCACAATTGTAAAGCTGACGATTTTATACTGCCGTAGTTCAGCTCTCCCCCTCTACCGGGTGTTCGGATTAAAGAGTTACCTAGTGAATTGGACCTGGTGCCCGAGCAGAGCCCTGCGCTGATGAATCAATGGTGGGGGACTCGTTACTCATAGGTCCGATTTTTTGTTCATATTTGATGGTTGTTGGAAGGGAAAGTTCACTTCAATGTAAGTCTACCTGCACACCTGTTATGGCACTAGTAAACTGACATCGCACGAAACGCCTTCTGTTCCAAAACTTTGCATTCTTTTGCATCATTGAACCGCAACAGTCATTACCTCCCTGAGATACAGGACCCAACTTGTGGTTTACACTAAGGACTAATACAGGGTAATTGACCACCCTGATATGTCATTACTGATTTAGTGTGAGAGAAACTAGTTGGCAGTCCCATCTTCCCCAGACCTAAACATTTAGACAAACAATGACTTGGCCGCAAAAACATTTTATTGGGTCAGCTTTGATCATGCATAGGACAAACAAAACACAAGTGCTTTTATACAGGAAAACAAAAGACCAGTTGCTTTATATGCACTATAAAAAATAATATTTTAAATCATTCAAAACCTCAGTTTAGATCAACTAAAAGAGCAATGGTACTTTACTAGCATTTACAACTTTACTTCATAATGGTACTATGACACTCAGGCTACAAGTTCAACCTTTGATCAGTGACCTCTGGGTGGGTGACCTCCACAGGGACTCGCTCTGCAGGGCAGGAGGGGTGAGGGGGCTTGATGCTGAAGAGGTCACGCAGGTTGACCTCCGAGTCGACAAAGTGGGGGATCTTGCGCTCGTTGAAGAGGCCTGAGAGGTTAACCTCAACCTTGGCCCGTCGTGACACCCTCATGCGCAAGGCAAAGAGGCGCCGCAGGTCGTCCTCCACCAGGGGCAGCTGGTGGCCTTCCAGACGCTTCTGCCAGGCCTTCTTGGGCCGCTTGCGCTTCTTCTAGAGAGAAAAACACGATAGGAAAGAGATTAATTTGAGGTATAAAATGTCTAGGGGAACAATTCACCACTACAACTGTTCAGAAGGGTCATTAACTCCCAACTGCCCAGTAGACAGGAAGCCTATATTAGTTAGACTTCAGTTCCTGTAGGGGCTTCAGAGCTGAACAAGAGCGACATTGTGTGAGTAACCACCCCTCCCTCGAGCCCCACTATGCCCAAAGCTGCTATAGATTCTGCCAGACATCTAAAGGATGCTGCTTTCAAGTGGTTGAAAGACATGGTTCAGGGCCACATACAGATCAATGGTGACCTGGCCAAAGCCACCACACAGTAGACCCACTGTTGGCGCAAGCACACAGGGGATAGACTGACTAAAGCCATGCTTACCTTCTCAGGGTTGGCATCTGGGTCATGGTGAGCCAGGTGTCTGCTTAGGCTCTCCTGCGAGATTGAACAGTGATGTGTCACGACAACAATGGCATACAAACATTATGACAGCAGCAAAGTATGAACATCAATCTATTCTAAACATTTATACTGTACCAGCGCCACAATGGCAAACATCTCCGTCCACCACATGGACAAATGTTTCTCTTGGGATTCAAATTCAATTCTGTCCATGGGGAGGCAATGGAAGATAAGCCACTAGTAGTTAATTGACAAGACATTCAGTGACAAAGAAATTCATAAGGCTGCTTTGCATGCAGTGATTAAAACCCAACTGCACATCACCACCGTGTAGAAGACAAGACAGTTATAGATGTGTGTTCTTAGTTAAGACAGCTGACAAATGGATGTCAGAAAGAGCAGGCTGAAGAGGCGGTTTAGAGCAGTATGCTACAAGTGTGTTCAATAGATAACAGCAAACTAGACTGCCTAAAAATCAGGGCTGGGTAACTCCAGTCATCAGGGACCAGAGTGGCGTCACTTCCTCCCCATCCTAGCAAACAGCTGATTAACTAATTGCCTTCTAAACTGAAGATAATGATTAGTTGATTGTGTCTGATGTGTTAGAGCAGGCAGAAGTGGGACCACAATCAGCACAGTCTCTCCCCCAGTCTTACTCTGACTGCCCATAAGGGCTACAGTACATACCCGCATGGCAAAGGTTCTGGGGCAATCGGGGAAGCAGCAATGGTACTTGAGGAGCTGCAGGTGGGCCTTGCGGATGTGGTGCTGCAAGTTAAAGGTAGTGGAGAAGTAGGCCTTGCATCCACTGCTGGGGCACAGCAGGACAGGCTTCTGCAGGGCGTGGGTTCGCTTGTGTCTACGCAGAGAGTCGACATGCTTAAACACCTTCTGGCACAGCTTACAGGTGAATGTGGCTGCAGGGACAGGAGAGAGGCAAATGTCACTACTCGATTCCTGCCCAACAAGTTGTCCATTAGCCAAAACAGATGGCATGAGCAGGCAGCTGGTGGCAGAGTAAACGGTATGAATGTTTGACACTGAAGGTTACCAATAAAATAGGCTTCCCCTTAAAATTACTAATCAGCTAATCAGTTTCTCAAACACTGTCACACTACAACTAGCAGGGTACAAGGCAGGACATTTACAGAAGATGAGGAAAAACAGAATACCAAATGTTAACAATTACTTCCAACAAGAGTTCTCAGTGAGTGTAAAGGCAGGTTGGCCTAGACTGATACAGTAACTCATCATTTTCTTAATCCTTCAGTAACAGCTCCAATTAAGGGGGTTTGGTGGTGGGGTGCATACCTGGGTGTTTAGCCATGTGTTTGTGCATTTTCCCCCAGGTTTGTTCAAAATGATTGCATTCAGGCTGTGTGCAGCGGTACCCTGCAGAGTAGGAGAGACATGGGCAGTGTTAAGCTAAGTGACATGACAACTGCTACTATCCCTTTGATAGGATTGATACAAAATGACTGCTAGATTTTTGATTTACGCAAGAACGTACAGCAATAGAAGACTGACAAACTTGCAAAGGGACAAACCTGCATGTTTCTTCTCATGGGCTTTGCGAGCGACATTGGTGTCAAACGTGACTCCACATCCTCTCTTCGAACATCTGAGAAAACCAGGGACAGAATAATTTAACCATTAATCTGAGACATACATTCACTTGCATTTTAAATAGAGAGAATGCATCATCAGCTTGTGCATCAGTTTAGGCCTTATGCAGTATTCAAAGGATGTAAGGCCTACAGGACCATTAAAAGATTGTGACTTACTTGAAATTAGAAGATATTCCATGCTCCTTCAAATGTAATTTATACACCCTCCGTTTCTTGAATGTCAATAAGCAATTTGGAAAATTGCACTGCACATGGGGACAATTAAGCAAGTAAAAATGACATTCAGCCCATTTATACGGTAAGGGAAATGGTTCCCTATAAATTCATTGCAAGAACCCATTTCATAGTAACGTGGTTATTCGGCGACATCTAGTGGCCTAACCTTAAAGTACTTGTCCTTTTCTCCGTGGGCATAATGGACGTGTCTCTTCAACTTGTCCGCTTTGAAGAAAGCCTTTGTGCAACCCACAAAGGTACATCTGTTGGGTGAAAAAATATATACTATTGTACGTGAAGTTTTTCAAACTACAGCCTAACCCATGGGTATGAAATTAAATGTAAACTGAAATTAACCGACCTGAATTGTTTCACCCCGGTGTGGCCAAGTGCGTGGCGGCTCAGGTGAGATTTCCGTGAGAAACGACGGCCACAATCAGCCACGTTGCATTGAAAAGGTTGCTGAAAAACAAGAAGCAGTAGGGTTATAGATGAGTTTACGCAATCTTTGACTAATCATAAAAGGCTCAAACTTCAGAAGTAAACTTTGCCATTCGAACTATTTCGCCACATTTATGGCAGAAGCCTACGCACTTCTGCACATTTTTTCACACGAAATATATTAACCCGGGGATGAGGTTACATCCACATGAACCATAGTTGAACTCGAGTATGACTCAAATATCCCCATATAATATTTACCGCTCCCGTGTGCACTGTCTCGTGCTCTTTCAAACGCCACTCCCGTTGGAACGTCGCCGCACAATCAGCATGGTTGCAGTTGAAAAGCTGTTTTCGAGGATCCGAGTCCTGTTTGTGGGCTACCCCGTTCATTGTCTACTGAAAACAGTCGTCTATTCGGTTGCACCCAGTCAATCAAGAGGAAAGTGCACCCCGCGCCAACTACTCTTGTAGCCGCGGAGAGTGCACTGAGGTTAATTGACCCAGGTTTCACCTGTGCCGAATTAATTAATTCGGGTGTCAGTATTTGCAGTGAATGGCCGTGTTCCAGGCTGACTGGTTGCAGACATGTCAGATCGCACAATGCCTGAAGTGCATTCAGTTCGCATGAACGTTTGATACGTTGCGGGACGGTTTGTACTGAAACGACACGATTCCCCAAAATGTTCTTGAGCAGACTTTTGAGGTACGTTTGGTGGGTGTGGCTTGAAGCAACGAGTGACGCCTTTAAAGGCCAGTGGCCATACTGACAGCGTTCCCAACCCATAAACCAACCCCTACCCGTGTTTCAACCGGTCGTTCAGTACGGCACCGTTTCCGTTCAATTGAACATTCCAGACCGTAAACACATACAGAACGCAGCCCAGGTTAGCTCAAACATGTAGTATATATATATATTTTAGCAATCAACAGATCCCCACTGTTCAGCGTCTATTCAACACACTGCGATGCAACTACTGTATTCTTACAGCAGAGGGTAGCATATCTTACTACAATCAGATTTGAGAGAAAGGTGGGGATGTAGCCTTTGTTGCAAGAGTATTAATTCCTTGATCATACGAAACTATTATTCCCAAACCCAAGGATTCCCAGACAGAACACATCACCCATGATTTAGGAGCCTCTACTAGCCTACTACAGTCAGCTCTGGAGTAGTTCTGGACGCAAAAAGTTATTATGTTGGTAACCAGTTTATAATAGAAATAAGGCATCCCGGCCGTGACAGGGAGTCCCATAGGGTGGCGCACAATTGTCCTATCGTCCGGGTTAAGGGAGGGTTTGGCCGGGGAGGTTCCCGAGTGGCGCAGCCAGTGGCGGATTTGGGTATAGGCGACATGGGCAGGCTACTGCCAGGGAAGGTCTCCCACACAGGAGTACGAGATGGGGAAGTGGGTGGGGGTATGTTGACCTCAGGTCTCCCCACTGGAAGCCGAAGGTATGGGAAGCGGGGAAATCTATCAAATAGCGCACCTCTAACTTTGTACAGTAGTAATGCAATTAGTAAAATCAGTCACACTACGAAATGCTACCAAATAAACCACAATTCATTCATAATACTGTGAATATATAGTTTCACAGACATATTGTCACATTTTTGTCTGGTTTGTGCGAAATCGTTAAGAATAAAACCAGTCTGCACACCACCATGGTGAATCATGAAGGTTTTCTGTGATTGTATTGACTAGGTCCGCTCAGTAAGGGGAATTTCCAATGCTGTAGTCTAACTTAAAACACATCTATATTATGCTGATATTTTGTATATTTTGTGATATATGGAGTCTTCTGGGGTGAATTAAAATTACATTTAGTGCAGAATGGTGTTTTATGTGGGAGCTGAAGGGGGGGTTTGCCCAGGGAGCCATACAAGCTAGAACCATCACTGGGCGCACTGCTAGAGGCGTCACTACAGACACCCTGTTTCGAATCCAGGCTGTATCACAACCGGCCGTGATTGGGAGTCCCATAGGGCGGTGCACAATTGGTCATGCGGGTTTGGCCGGAGTAGGCCTCATTGTAAATAAGAGTTTGTTCTTAACTGGCTTGCCTACTGTAGTTAAATTAAGGTTACACATTTTTACTTGGCTCATCGCGCTCTAGCGACTCCTTGTGGCAGGCTGGGCGCCTGAAGGCTGATTTCGGTTGTCAGTTGAACGGTATTTCTGGTGCGGCTGGCTTCCGGGTTAAATGATGCGGCTGTTAAAAAAATAAGACACCTCAAGGTTTGTGGTATACGGCTAAGGCACTCCGTGTTGCGTCGTGCAAAGAACAGCCCTTAGCCGTTCTATATTGGCCATATACCACACCTCCTCTGGCGTTTTTTCTTAAATATACCACAGCTAGGGGCTGTTCTTATGCTGCGTTCATAACCTTCATTCATAGACGGTATTTACCACATACGACTGGGAAAAATCCTCTTGAACGCCTCTTCTACTGGTAATTACTAGTGGGAAACGTGTCTATCATCCCTGAGCTCCGACTTCTCCCACATGCTGACGTAACCCACGTTTTTTCATCTACTTATCCATTTTGAGAGTTGTTGGTATTTTGATCCAGTAATATTATTTTGCTTCCTCCACATTTTAATGAATTTTAACCACTTTAAAATGGATATACCTCAATAATTTCAAATCTCACTACATTCAATTACACATAATTGAACATCCTATTTCATAGAGAGTGTTACAAACTGGACTATATTTAGTAACTTTGAAGAGATGGTGATTAGGTCTAAATAGGCGTTTAGCGTTTGCTAGTCTAAATTCAGTGTACTGATCTTAAACTGCCGTTTCCGAAAGGCACTCTTCTCATGCGCCAACTCATTTTCCTCAGCTTCAGAAGCGTCTGCATTCATACCATTTTTATGGCTAATCTTAGCTATATTCTTCAGACTTGACCAGAGGGAATTGTTGATATGTTGTAAATTGTTTATTGTAAATAACATTTTCTTCTGAAAAATACGCCAAAAATGCATTTTACGTACATCTCTTTAGTATTTTACAGATAGAAAGTTGAAAAAACGATTTATCCACAATCTGCTCTGGACAAGTCCGGTCCTGGAGTGTCTCAACAAAATGAAATAAAACATATTTAGCCTGACTACACCCAGTGTCCAGAAAAATGGATTTGCACAATATGAAAATATGCATATATTTAATGAGATTTCACCTCATTTACATATTTTAATAAAGCGTTTACTTAAATGTGTCAAATAAAATATTCTTATATTTATGTCTACATTCAAATGGTACAAGTTTATTAAGGGGAAAAATTACCCTATGAATTAAATGCAACAAAACATGATTTATAAAAAGCAATCTATTAATTATGATTTTTTAACACTGTTATTTGTGAGCATGATATCTGTAATTTTAGTATATGTTTGCCGCAGCTTGTTTTCCATTAGCTAATCAACATTACCAACTTCCTACTTGGTTATGAATATGAATGCAGCATTAGGCAGGACGCAAAATTGGCAAGTGCATCTCTGTCATGGCCTTAGTGCACTCCAGGTATATGGGCGCCTCTGAAGTAGAAGGATGGCCTGGGTGGCTGAGGAGAAGATATTCACAATCAAAGACATGATAATCACAGTAGCGAGAAGATATTCACTATAGAGTTCTCATTTTTATCCCACAAACCTGAGGGATCAACATCACTATACTGAGAGTGATTCCATTTATAAAATGACATATTTGGTAGTTTTTGGAGCATTTGTTAATGTTTTTTTCAGAGCCTCCGTACTGCACAATGAGGATGAAGAAGTGAATTGCGGGGTGTCTCAAAAACAAGTGAAATTGACAACAAAAAAAAGTGATCTTCTCAGGTCCAAAAAGTTCACCATATTAGCGTAAAATAAATATGCTATAGGCTATACAGAGCTGTGGTCGGGTCCATTTGGGTCCACTCGGGTCTATCAGACCCAATGACCATCAAACAGGACCCGACCCAGACCCGAGGGAAAAGTTAGAATTTTTGACCCAGACCTACTCGGTTCCCGGGTCGGGTCTCTGGTATTCGGGTTCAGTCAGACCCGTGAAGACCTTTAGTCTGGACCCTTTTATAACATGGCATTTACATAAAAAAATGTTGACTTGGTTGTAAAAATGCAAAATGATCCTTTAAAGAAATGGCACATTGAGGAATGATTATTATTTAGTGCACAACAATAGCCCTCGTTCTGCACATTCAGCTATCTGTATGATCATCTAAGACATCCAGCTTACATGGAGTCACCTCAGGACACTTCTTATTCACTTCTTATCAGCTCCAACACACACACACACACACACACACACACACACACACACACACACACACACACACACACACACACACACACACACACACACACACACACACACACACACACACACACACACACACACACACACACACACGCACACACGCACACACGCACACACACACACACACACACACACACACACACACACACACACAGCTAGTCAAGCCCACTTCCTCCAACAATAGCTTGTCATCGCTCTACACTCTTCACTGCTGTCCCATTTTTCGATGTGTTCCTGCAGCTTCTGTGTCTCCTTACTGTAGTGGACAGCTGAAGATAGAGAAGGAGAATGACATCTTGTATTTACCATACACACCTCTGGGCACAATGGGTGCACCATGTCATGCTATTGGATACCACTTTTCAATTGCTGTGTGAATCTCCATTTTGTTCATTACAATACATTCTGTTAGTGAGTTCAGCTGCACCACAATATGTATTGTTTTCTCTGAAGGACATTTCTCCCACCTCGTCTATCCATGGACCTATCTATTCAGGATCTTCACGAATTACTCCTGTTGACTTTTGCCATTCATAAATCCTCATAGAAAATGAATGAACACACAAAACCCTACCATGTTTACCTCAATTGGCACCTTGGTACCCAGGTTGTAGAATCTGCTTTTGTGGAGATATAGAACTGCATGGCAACGGGAGGACGCTTGGAGATGGAATGAGGGGAGGGTACTATGGTCCCACGTGTTCTCATCATTTTTATTGTATATCTACCACTTCCCCATATCGCAGATTCGCATACACTCATGCATATATAGAGCTTACACACGCACAATCCTGTAGGATTTATGCATACGTGCACTCAAATCTCCCCATTTGACCTATTCTACATAATCTAGGCTAATTTGTCAATTCCATTATTGATCGGCTCTGGCATAGGCCTATTTGTTTTTTCATTTAGTGATAGATTGGCTATTTAATTAAATTGCCTGATATCGGTGAGACTGTATGCTACGAGCTGAATTGGAGATGAGAGGACGAGCGTCAGCTGTCAACCAGATTCAGTCGGTGTTTTTTCTCTCTCGCCATAATCGTTTGTGCGTCGGTTTTCTTTTTATCTGCGCCTGTTACACGTAACGCACTCGATGTTAATTCGGGGGAATATGTGAACATCATGCTGGCGGTGTGGTGCTTGGTCTTTGCTGCAGTGGGCGAGAGGTTTGCCGTGTCAGGTAAGAGGGATGACGGGAGAGGGGGGAAGCACCCTTTTCATTTCCAAGTTTACCCCTGCCCAATGTAGGCTATCCCCATTTTTTTTGCATCTGCAATCACTTCTTCCTCTGTAGACTAGTCTACAATTGTGTGTGTGGTGGTAGCGCGCAGCTGGAGATAGTTACATCTGTGCCAAGAACGTAGTGTTTTTAAGATCCTTCTCCCTTCAGTTCTACGGATGCGGTAGATTTGCTGCATCAACACATTTTCACCGCAGCGCTGTCGCCCTTTACATCCAGGGCTCGCGCGCACTGTAGAACATATCAGCCTATTTATGTCAAAAATCATTTTTCAAACAATAATTATGGTTTTTCTGTGTGATAACCCGTGTGTGGTTTAAAGTTGGCAGTTATCAGGCCTCCCGCGTTACAGGCGGCGGAAGGTCGACTTTGGTGCGGGATGCGAGTTTGTGGGATTGGTTCTCGCCAGAGGAGCGGGGAGACAGCAACGACATTGCGGCCGAAGTCACCTATCCAAAGCGTCTGGTGCAACAGATGGAGTCGAAGGAAGAAATGTCCCATGGCTATTTGGATACCCGCGTGAAGAATACCACGGGAGGCACCTCGGTAAGTATAGACCTCTGTCTATAATGGAGAAGTGGGTGTGGCAACCTGATTTTATTTGTGTTATTTATTCGTTTTCGTTTCCTCTCTTCTATTAAACTCCCAGTTCATTGTTGAAACTGTAATGGTTTCTCTCAACTCAAGTTACGTTTGTGAACCCTTTCTTGCCTGTTTTGGCCTGTGTCTTGTTTTCTAAGTTTATCATAAGATCCATCCCAAACTGCACAAGTCTATCAGTCCCATGTTGCCCTAACTCTCCTGGTGTCTTCAGCTTACTTGTGTTCGCACTGAGGGATGAAGTCAGTGTTAGTCAGAAACCTAGTTTGGGCGTGACTGATGCAAGACCCACTGGCTCTCTCCTGCTGTATGTCGGGGGGCACCTCTGCCAGTTGGTCAAGAGCAATGCAGTGCTCTGTGCCGCATGCTCTGCCCTCACTGAATGACAGAGAAGGGAGGTGGTTTGCTGCAACCTCTAAGCCCACTAAGTTTCCCCTTTAACCAGCATCAGAGAATGACCACCACGTCCTTTCTGGTCTTGCAAAACATTGGTTACTATGTTACTGCTATATATATATATATATATATATATATATATACACTGAACACAAATGTAAGCGCAACATGTGTGTTGGTCCCATGTTCCACATGCACAAAAAGTTTCTTTCTCTCAAATGTTGTGCACAAATTAGTTTACATCCCTGTTAGTGAGCATTTCTCTTTTGCCAGGGTAACCCATCCCCTTGACAGGTGTGGCATATCAGGAAGCTGATTAAACAGCATGATCATTACACAGGCCACTCTAAAATGTGCAGTTTTGTCACACAACACAATGCCACAGATGTCTCAAGTTTTGAGGGAGCATTCAATTGGCATGCTGACTACAGGAATGTCCACCAGAGCTGTTGCCAGAGAATTGAATGTTAATTTCTCTACCATAAGCCGCCTCCAACGTCGTTTTTAGAGAATTTGGTTGGACGTCCACCTCTCTTTCACGACCTCAGTATGGCGTCATGTGCGTGAGTGGTTTGCTGATGTGAGTGCACCACGGTGGTGGTGGGGTTATGGTATGGGCGGGCATAAGCTACGTACGGGCAACGGACACAATTGCATTTTATCGATGGCAATTGGAATGCATAGAGATACCGTGACGAGATCCTGATGCCCATTGTCGTGACATTCATTCGCTTCAGCATTATAATGCATGGCCCCATGTTGCAAGGATCTGCACAAAATTCCTGGAAGCTGAAAATGTCCCAGTTCTTTCATGGCCTGCATACTCATCAGACATGTCACCCATTGAGCCTGTTTGGGATGCTCTGGAGTCTGGATCGACGTGTACGACAGCGTGTTCCAGTTCCCGCCAATATCCAGCAACTTCACACAGCCATTGAAGAGGAGTGGGACGACATTCCACAGGCCATAATCAACAGCCTGATCAACTCTATGTGAAGGAGATGTGTTGCGCTGCATGAGGCAAATGGTGGTCACACCAGATACTGACTGGTTGTCTGATCCATGACTAACAGATGCATATCTGTATTCCCAGTCATGTGAAAGCCATAGATTAGGGCCTAATGAATTTATTTCAATTGACTGATTTCCATATATGAACTGTAACTCCGTAAAACCTTTGAAAATGTTCCATGTTGCGTTTATATTTTTGTTTTGTGTATATATATTTAACTGTAACCAACGGGCATTACACCCTATGAGGGAGCACAATATCTGGGACTTGAACCCAAAACCTTCTGACCTACTGTAATCACCCGCTATGTCACCCCATGCCACAGATTTATAATTACCGTCCACCGGAGAGAAGAGTATCTGAAAGAGATCTGAAACAAAAGCCTGTTGTGTGAATGTGATTTTAGCTGCTTGGCCTCATCTCCTCATGATAAAAGGCTCTGTGTGGTGAAATATTCAGATCTCTCATGGAGAACTCCTCTCTCTTCCATTCCTCTATTATTCAACGGTGTGTTGAAGTATGTCCCCATCAATGATTCAACAAGGCCTGTGTGAGAAGTGCTACTTGGGCCAAAAACTCCACTGGTACAAAATCACCCTCTTTTTTTTCTTCTATCTCTTACTCTCTCTCTTACTCTCTCTCTCTCTCTCTCTTGTTCTCTCTCTCTCTCTCTCGCTCTCTCTCTCTCTCTCTCTGACCTAAACTCTACCTCACCCTTCAACCCATCTCTTTCTTTAATTTTCATACACCCTCTCTCTCTCTTTCTCTGAAGAGGAAGGTGTAGGTGGGATGGAGGGTGAGGTTCTATTTTAAATTTTTATTTTATTTCCTCTTAATTTAACCAGGTAGGCCAGTTGAGAACAAGTTCTCATTTACAATTGCGACCTGGCCAAGATAAAGCAAAGCAGTGCGACAAAAACAACACAGAGTTACACATAAACAAACGTACAGTCAATAACACAAAATAAAAATCTATGACAGTGTGTGCAAATGTAGTAAGATTAGGGAGGTAAGGCAATAAATAGGCCATAGAGGCAAAAATAATTACAATTTAGCATTAACACTGGAGTGATAGATGTGCAGATGATGATGTGCAAGGTCTACATCTTTCAACGGGGCACCAGAGATCAATGAGTTAACAAGATAACTCATCTAAATATTCTGAAATGACGTATATCTTTTTTAAGGATAAGCTTGAAATGGGTGTGGTGGAATTGACTCAACAACCAAAAACACATTTGTAAGTCTAGCTTTCTTAATGAATCAGAAAATCAATAGCTATTTCTGGTTGTTTATCAAAGTTAGCTGGCTAACTGATCGATCCTCCTTTGTAATATACCCCTCTGGTGGGTTGAGTTGAGTTGGTTGAGAGAATCATTACCCTCGTCTGGAGATAAATCTGGCTCTGATTACACTGCTTGGTTTAACCTACCGTGTGATGTGATTGAACTATTTAAAGAGGCTCATGGGTATTTGGATGGAGATCGTGTAAAATCCCCGGTGTTGTTGTTTTTGAAGTTGTTTTTGAGAAGTGGTATAATTGGTAAAAGGGGGATATTTTTTTGCTTAATTAGGAGGGTTCTGTTGGTTACATTTAATTTCATGTTTTGCCTCTGTTATATTTTTTTGTAGTCATAATGTCCTTTTGTTAAAACAATTTTTTACAGAGGATTCTAAATAAGTTTAGAAGGAATATTCCTAGCTGTCATTCTGACTCATGGATTGATCAACTATTCCATAGGTTCACTTTGATTCCAAGTTATACAGCCTACTGTTTCCTCAAGTGACTTTGCTTGTCAATGGACTGGAAGTGAAGATACATCTGTTTCTACAGCATGTGCCCATTTCAGATGTATTTACAATCGCTGGTTGTTACTGAGTAATGAACCTGCTATCACAAGGTTCCCAGAGGACTGACTTTGGCATTAGAACAGTTATCAAGATGCCTTGGTGTTACAGACAGGGGTGTTGTTGGTTGCCACTTAAATATCCCGAGGGATGTTATGATTCAGGGCTGGTAAATACTGATCGATTCAAACAAATCTACTGATCTATTGTTTGACCAAAATTAACCGTCTCGATTACTTCACACATAAAAACTTAACAGAACTCCCTGGATTGATATCCATGACACCACATTTGAATCCTTCCTTTATCCAAGCAGAACTGCCCTCTCCCTGATCCAGCTGAAGTTGAGTGGTGTGGAATCATTGGAGGGAATGATTTCCGAATGGGGGTCTTGTCTCAGTGAAAGTCCAGTGATTCACTGCAGCCTGTATCCTGCAGACAGAATTACAGTGGGCCGGGATTGAATGCTGGCACTGTTTGTGCTTTTGGCGACACTGTGTTTTGACTGCTATAAATCTATTGCAACCAGTGAAGCTCCACCTTGCCTTCTTCCTACCGCTCCATTCATTTTGGCAGCCGACAGTAGGGACACATTGGCTTCACACCAGCTCAATGTAGATGGATATTTAAAGCTTTCTCCCTTCCTGTAAACCCTCTTCCCGTCCATCTCTACCTGCTGAATACAAATGCACTTCCTGGATGGCTTCAGTACTGCCTGTTGGAATGGATTCAGTCCAGCCAAATCAATGGACACTTTATCAATCCGACTATGTTAGCTGCTAAAGTGCTTTTGATACATATGCAGTATTGCGCTGGCAGAAATGCATTTGTACAGTATGTATTTTGGTTTGTTATACTTCTTACAGAATGATAGCTATCATTGTGACTCACCGAATGGGTCGAACCGCTATTAGAGTGGTTTACTTTTAAGTGGTTCTTCTTGTAATGTCTCTCTCTCTCTTTTGATCCTCATCTCTCCTTCTCCCTATTTAAGCCAGTCCATTTGGCCCAGAGTTGTTTCCAGGTGGAAACCTTCGGACACACCTTCACCCTGGACCTGGAGTTAAACCAGTGAGTACATTTGATTTGTGCACAATTTTGATGTTATCAACTTGATTGACGTATTCTCCGCACCCCATTTCCATCAGTCCGTATTTTCTAAATTGCCACAATCATCAACGTTGGCATTTCCATAACCGCTACCGTTAGCAAATACACTTTTCTCCTTCCATTTATGACACACAACCAAATGTTTAGTGGAGCATCAGGGACACAGAGACCCTGAGAGTGCCATCAATACAGCTACCCACCTTAGAGAGAGAGAGGAGACAGAAAGGGGGGGATGAGGGGGACAGAGAGAGAGAGAGAGAGAGAGGAGACGGGAGACAGAAAGAGAGAAAGAGGGGGATGAGGGGGACAGAGAGAGAGAGAGACAGAAAGAGAGAAAGGGGGGGATGTGGGGGAGAGAGAGAGAGAGAGAGAGAGAGACGGGAGACAGAAAGAGAGAAAGAGAGAAAGAGGGGGATGAGGGGGACAGAGAGAGAGAGAGAGAGAGAGAGGAGACAGAAAGAGAGAAAGAGGGGGATGAGGGGGACAGAGAGAGAGAGAGAGAGAGAGAGAGAAAGAGAGAGACAGGAGACAGAAAGAGGGGGGGATGAGGGGGAAAGAGAGAGAGAGAGAGAGAAGAGAGAGAGGGACAGAGGGAGACAGAAAGAGAGAAAGGGGGATGAGGGGGAAAGAGAGGGAGACAGACAGAGAGAGAGACAGAGGGAGACAGAAAGAGAGAAAGGGGGGATGAGGGGGACAGAGAGAGAGAGAGAGAGACAGAAAGAGAGAAAGAGGGAGACAGAACAGAGAGAAAGAGGGGGATGAGGGGGACAGAGAGAGAGAGAGAGGGACGGGAGACAGAAAGAGAGAAAGAGGGGGATGAGGGGGACAGAGAGAGAGAGAGAGAAAGAGGGGGATGAGGGGGACAGAGAGAGAGAGAGCAGACGGGAGACAGAAAGAGAGAAAGAGGGGGATGAGGGGGACAGAGAGAGAGAGAGAAAGAGAGAAAGAGAGGGAGAGGGGGACAGAGAGAGAGAGAGAGAGAGAGAGAGAGAGAGAGAGAGAGAGAGAGAGAGAGAGAGAGAGAGAGAGAGAGAGAGAGAGAGAGAGAGAGAGAGAGAGAGAGAGAGAGAGAGAGAGAGAGAGAGAGAGAGAGAGAGAGAGAGAGAGAGAGAGAGAGAGAGAGAGAGAGAGAGAGAGAGAGAGAGAGAGAGAGAGAGAGAGAGAGAGAGAGAGAGAGAGAGAGAGAGAGAGAGGGGGACACAGACAGAGAGAGAGAGAGTGGCCTGGATTGTCATGACTTTATTATTAATGTGCTTTATGTACTGTAACTCCCCTACAGCACAGTAAAGGATTCAACGCAACAGCCAGACCACCGCTACTCTATTGCGGCTACTGCCTGGCTACGATAACATCATAAATCACATCCATATGCTGTACTCTACAGCCATGTATTACACAACGCACTCATGCATGAACACTGAAGTGGAGTTACATTAAGAACGGACCATATTCACACAGACTGCATATCTATTCACAAACAGAATAGATATGCAGAGAACGAGGATAAATCATACACATAAAGGATATGCCTCGTTGTCTTAGACGTAGAGCTTGGCTTGGGGTATAGTTTATAAGAGAGGTGTCTGTTCATAATAACAGAGATGTCTCTGTGTTTTCTCTCTGCAGCAACCTCCTGTCCTCAGACTACGTGGAGCGGCACTTTCACCAAGACGGCAAACCCTCGCAGTCTATGGTAGTGTGTGTGTGTGTGTGTGTGTGTGTGTGTGTGTGTGTGTGTGTGTGTGTTTGTATGTTATAATTAGGGCCCAGTATTTTGCGCAATCATTTGATATGTCTGGATTTGAACCGTTATTTAAAGCTTTTTCAACAAACTGTACCATTTTCTTTCTATGTCAGATCCGGCACCACCCTCAGACAACTGCTTTCATTTTTGGTGTAATTCATGTTTGGATATTTTGGATAAAATACAGGATAAATTCCTGCTCTGTCACATGATTGCACAAAACACATGGCCCTAGTTATAATAGAAGTTCTAATCATGCCTCTGAAAAAGCTACTGTGTTTTCTGCGTACTGTAGACATACTGCTGACATACTGTTGACATACTGCTGACATACTGTAGACATACTGTAGACATACTGTAGACATACTGCTGACATACTGTTGACATACTGCTGACATACTGTAGACATACTGCTGACATACTGTAGACATACTGCTGACATACTGTTGACATACTGTTGACATACCACTGACATACTGTACATACTGACATACTGTTGACATACTGTTGACATACTGTTGACATACTGTTGACATACTGCTGACATACTGTGGACATACTGCTGACATACTGCAGACATACTGTAGACATACTTTAGACATACTGCTGACATACTGTTGACATACTGTTGACATACCACTGACATACTGTAGACATACTGTTGACATACTGCTGACATACTGTTGACATACTGTTGACATGCTGAAATACTGTAGACATACTGTTGACATACTGTAGACATACTGTAGACATACTGCTGAAATACTGTTGACATACTGTAGACATACTGTAGACATACTGCTGACATACTGCTGACGTACTGCTGACGTACTGCTGACGTACTGCTGACGTACTGCTGACGTACTGCTGACATACTGTAGACGTACTGTAGACGTACTGTTGACATTGTATGCTATTGTCCAGTAGGCTACAGAGATCTGTTTGTGTCTTATTGAAATCAGATACGTCCATCCTGTTGGCAGCACTTATCAGATTGAAATGACATTAGTGTTGACCACCATCTCACCAAAATGAATGAATGCTACAGTGTGATTGAGTGGCCAGTAGACTACTACAGGAATGTCAGTGCCTCTAGAAAACCATTGGGGAAAAGTAGTGTTTTTTTCTATTTGGTTCATACTAACTGCCCCTCGTCCCCCAGCCTCAGCAAGAGCCTCTGTCTCATCCTCACCCACTCTCATTCCCAACTCTCCCTCTGCCCTCACTAGCCAATCAGGAGCTTGTTCCCATGGCAACAAGTCAGCTCTGCAGTGTCATTAAGTTCTTGGCAGAGAGGAGAATGAAAGAAGACAGAGAGAGAGAGAGAGAGAGACAGAGAGACAGACAGAGAGAGAGAGAGAGTAGAGAGAGAGAGACAGAGAGAGAGAGAGAGACAGACAGAGAGTAGAGAGAGAGAGAGAGACTAGAGAGAGAGAGAGAGAGACAGAGAGAGAGAGAGTAGAGAGAGAGAGAGAGAGAGACAGAGAGAGAGAGAGTAGAGAGAGAGAGAGAGACAGAGAGAGAGACAGACAGAGAGTAGAGAGAGAGAGAGTAGAGAGAGAGAGAGAGAGAGAGAGAGAGAGAGAGAGAGACAGACAGAGAGAGAGAGACAGACAGAGAGTAGAGAGTAGAGAGAGATAGAGAGAGAGTAGAGAGAGATAGAGAGAGAGTAGAGAGAGATAGAGAGAGAGAGAGAGAGACAGACAGAGAGAGAGAGAGGGGGGAAGAGGAGAAGAAGGAAGAGGAAAAATGAGAGTAAAAGGCCAGTGAATACAACGGCAGGATGGGTGATGGTATCAGAGAGAGTCATTCTGTGTGTGTGTTTTCAGACAGTCGGTTCCTTCAGAGAGCAGTGGTGTGGGTGGGAGGATGTACAGTACGCCTGCAGGGATGGAGCCACATACCCACACTCCCAGACCAGCCAGACCAGGCCGAGCACTTGACTCTATGCCAGCTGTGGTTGCTGTGTCTCTATCTCTGCTTTTATTAGAGTGGTTTTGTATTCCTGCTATCCCAATCTCATACTCAGTAGTGGCTCAATGACTACTTTAGATCAGCCATAGCAGGAAACTAATCTTTTGAAGGAGACTAATTGTGAAGGAGAGGCCTTCACCTGGGCTAGAGACTTATACTCAGTGGCCACCCCGTTCATGAAAATGGTTCGCTCCTACAGACAGTGAGTCGCGTGGCTGCCCTTACTATATAAAGCAAGCAGACAGGCATCAAGGCATTCAGTTACTGTTCAATTGAAAGTTAGAATGGGCAAAATGAGAGACCTAATCTACTTTGAGTGGTATGATTGCCGGTGCCAGGCATGCCAGTTCCAGTATCTCAGATACATCCGGCCTCCTGGGCTTTTAAGGCATGACAGTGTCTAGGGTTTACCGAGAATGGTGCGACAAACAAAAAACATCCGGTCAGCGTCAGTCCTATGGGCGAAAACAGCTCGTTGATCAGAGGTCAAAGGAGAATGGTTAGCTAACAGATGGGTCACAAACAGGCAAATAACGGCCGAGTACAACAGTGGTGTACAGATCGGCATCTTGGAACGCACAGCTCGTCAGTCATTTTCACCACACGTTAGGTCCCTTGTTACCAATTGAGCAATGTGTCCATGCCCCAAATAATTCAGGCTGTTTGGGAGGGCAAAGGGCGGTCCGACCTATTACTAGATGGGTGTACCTAATAAACAGTCCAGTGAGTGTATAACTGTCAACGCAAGTAGCCTAATATGCTTGTCTTTGTATTTCTGTTTATTTGCCATTCAATTCAAACATTCCATAGCGTGTCCTGATTACTGGTTGCACACACCCTAACTGCTAATTGTCTTGTTAATTGTTACTGTGTTCTCATTGTCTTTCTAACCATGTGTAAGTGTTTGGGGAGTCCTCCAACCGGGGGGATGTTTTTACTGCCAACTGTTTTATTTGCTCTGCAGTTTTAAAAGGAATTGTTTTAAACATTTTAAGTGTTACAATAGGCCAGCTCTTTCACACCAATGAAGGATGGGGCTCAGATGGTTGCAGCCAAGGTAGATGTTTTATTCAGAATGAGCATTAGTGTTGTAGCTGGATGCCCTCTTCTTCATCTGTGTTGAGGTCTTGTGTGTGTGGTCCTCCTCTTTCACACTTTGACATCCACTGCTCCAATTTGATTGAACCTTTATTTAACTAGGCAAGTCCGTTATTTACAATGACGGCCTACACCGGCCAAACCCGGACGACACTGGGCCAATTGTGCGCTGCCCTATGGGAACTCCCAATCACGGCCGGTTGTGATACAGGTTTATTCTTAGCCCAATGTATTCTCACTCCATGTTGTTCCTTCCAAGCTGTTCCCACTGTGGAGCAACATAATGTTGGATTTATTTATAAGATCCCTGCACAGAAGACCCCTCCATTGTCAGAGCAGTAGCTAAAGTAGAGTGGAATAGAGTAGAGTGGAATAGAGTAGTGTGGAATAGAGTAGAGTGGAACCACCCTGTAGCGACACACACGTACCAAACGAACAATAACACACACAGACATGGGGGGAACAGAGGATAATATACACATAGAGTAATGAGGGGATTAAACCAGGTGTGTGGAAAAACAAGACAAAACAAATGGAAAATGAAAGGTGGAGCGGCGATGGCTAGAAGACCAGTGACGTTGACCACCGAATGCCGCCCGTGTAATAGAGTAGAGTGGAATAGAGTAGAGTTGTGGACAAATAGGTCACATATAGTACATACAGCTAGCAGTATAATGGAGGGGGAGAGGAAGAGAGGGAGAGACAGAGAGGGAATAGAAGTAGAAACTGTTTAAAGCACAACTACTGGGAACTCCATATTGTTTTTTAGGGGACTGTGAAATGAGCAACATCATCCTCCTCAGTCAGTGTGTGGAAACCTGCAAACCAGTGTACCACTACAGAGTCGACTTACTTGAGCATGTGACTGTATATTAACAATGGTATGGTCTTTGTGTTCACAGGGAGGGGAGCACTGCTACTACCAAGGGAGGTTGAGGGGCTTACCAGAGTCCTGGGCAGCTCTCTCCACCTGTCTTGGCTTATGGTGAGACTCTCCCCATAGCTATAAACTGTCTGTCAATGACCTTGCCTCAGCACACTGACTCGGTACAGTACTGGCACTATGGCTTTGATAAGCTATATGGTATCTTTGATCTTCATGTACTAATATCACTGCTAGACAATGGGAGTCTTACAGATATATAAGGAACGTGTTCCCTCTCTCTCTCTCTCTCTCTCTCTCTCTCTCTCTCGTTCTCTCAGTGGTATGTTTTCTGATGGGATGTTCTCTTATGGGATTGAGCCTCTTTTCGATGGGACCAATCAGGTGAGTGTGTGGTGGTTGGGCGATAAGGGTATAGATAGCCCTGTGGAGTAGTGTTGATGTTATTGATTCATTCATTCATAGTAACATGGATGCGGATGAGGAATATGGAGGAACGTAGTAAAGATGATATTGTTTTCTCCTGGTGTCTCATTGACTCCTCTCCAGACTGAGGGGGCCCACCTAGTGCGTAGGATGCCTGATGTCAGACTATCCCCAGACTGTCAAGGTACTGGCAACATCCTACATCCTCTCTCCTTTATACAGTCATTCATGTTCATACCTACCAATGAGAAGACACATTGATGTTGGTCGATCCATGCTCTTTGATGTCCTTTCTCAGTCCTCTGTGTTGTATTGTGTCCAGACTGCACAGACAACAGGGAGGGGGATAGAGCCAGAGGTAATGGTGATGAGCAGATGAAGGATCCCCGGGTCAGTGAGGTGCTGAGGCGCTCTAAGAGACAGCTGCCACGCAGGCCCACGGTGCAGTCAGAGACCAAATACATCGAGCTGATGGTGGTCAACGACTATGAAATGGTGATTTAGCCTTTTGTGAAAATAATTGGTGTGTGTTGGTTCGTCCGTGTGTCCGTGCATGTGTGTGACGGGCACACACACTGTACCTAATGTTTGCTGTCTGTCTGCAGTTTGTGCAGCTGCGACGCTCCACTACCCAGGCCAGGAACTTTGCCAAAGCAGTGGTCAATATGGCTGATGCAGTAAGAGCTCTGTCACTCCATACTTAACTTTTGTACTGATACCCATCGTCAATTATGATGATATTGTTATGTTGTTAAAGTTAAAGTCATGTCAATAATCATAGGCTAGGTTGTAGCCTATGAGAACAATCTAACATATCTTACTCATTATGTCCATGCTCCTAGATATGAATTTGGGTATACCACCAGTGTATGTTTTGGCCTGCAGATTTATAGGGAACAGCTGAACACACGCATCGTGCTGGTTGCCATGGAGACCTGGTCGTCGGCCAACATGGTTCCCGTGGTGACGGACCCGTTGACGACGCTGCAGAACTTCATGAAGTACAGGAAGGACAGTATTAAGGAGCAAAGTGACGTCGTGCACCTCTTCTCGTGAGCGCCCCTTGTCTACGTCCCCCTGAAATGAAAAATAGAGGAGGTTGATATGCTCCTGTATCTAACCTGGGGCAGTCAGTGGTTGCGTCCCAAATGCCACACTATTCCCTCAAAAGTGCACTGCGTTTGACCAGAGGGCTCTGGTCAAACGGAGTGCACTATAAAAGGAATAGGGTGCCATTTTGGACAAAGTCAGTATTATTGACTGGTTGCAGCCGGTTTATATATACTACAATATGTCCTGGTCCTTTAGTCCAGGTTTGACCCCAGTTCTCCTCCATCTCCTCCAGGGGGCGTACGTTCCAGAGCAGTCGCAGTGGGACGGCCTACACCGGAGGGGTGTGCTCTCTCACCAGAGGAGGGGGCATTAACGAGGTAAGAGAGACAACTGTGTGCTTCCTACTCAGCTTCAAAGGACTGTGACTCACAACAATGGGCTCATGTCCAGGCTCATGGTTTAGGATCTGACACAGCTACTACACTTAAGAATGACTCTTCTTAGACTTCTTTGTTTCTTCAGTGAGGAATGTGAAGAGTGTAACTTTAGTCAAAGAGAACACCATTGATACAGAGTGGATGTGTGTGTTTGTGTTCCAGTATGGGAATGTGGGTCCTATGGCTATCACTCTGTGCCAGAGTCTGGGTCAGAACATTGGGATGAGGTGGAACAACATACGCAGCTCTGCGGGTAAGGACGATCAGAGCAGGGGGATTGGTGATGGCGTGATGGCGGGAGGGAGGGCGGGAGGGTGGGAGGGTGGAAGGGAGGAAGGAAGGAAGGGAAGGGAGAGAGAGGGAGAAAGAGAGGGAAAGAGAGAGAGAGAGAGAGAGAGAGAGGGAACAGGTACAGATAGTGTAAAGATTAAGCGAGAGGTAGAGACAGGAGACAGCAGCCCATGGATTCAGTAAAAGGAGGAAGGAAGGGATGGATGGAGTGGCACAGGCAGCGATGGATTGAGTTTATTTCAAACTTACTTGTGAAATTATTTCATTTTTTTCTCAAGGATTTACCTCAGTAAATTAATGTAAGTTCCTTCTAGTCAAGACAAATGTCATTAACATCACATTTTTTCGCATTGACTTTTCACTCCCTCTTTCACCCTTCTTTTCTTCTTTTCCCTCCCTCTCTCCATCTCTCTCAGGAGACTGCAGATGTCCTGATTCTTGGCTTGGTTGTATCATGGAAGACACTGGGTAAAGATTGACTTTAGTAATACATATACTGTACATACAGTACATCAGTCTACAGAACACACAATGTGCTCACAAGCATTTGGCTTCGGTTTATTCAATACCAGTCTGGTATTACCAGATCGTACAATGGTGATTTGATATTTGATAAGCTATTGTCAAGCTATTGTCAAATTCATCTACTACAATTAGCAGGTTTGTTTTTTAACACAGATGGTAACATTTGAGTCAGATTGCAAAATTGCTGAAAAAATTGTCACATTTGATTTGGCATCATTGGCTTTGACCATTTTATCTCTCTCTCTTTTCTCTCTCCCTGCATCTGTGTATGTGTGTGTGTGCTTGTTTTGTATGCACAGATATTACCTACCCAGAAAGTTCTCTCGCTGCAGTGTTGATGAGTACATCCAGTTCTTGCTCCAGGGGGGCGGGAGCTGCCTCTTCAACAAGCCCAACAAGGTGAGGTTGGTGTGGGTGAGGGATGTGGGAGGCTGGCCTAGCCTGATGTTCTAGTGGGGAGTGGAGTGTAAGCTGAAGGTCCCAGGAGTGCTGTTATATATAGCCTAATTAATTATCCCAATGTCCTCATTTCTCCATATTAGATATTTACATACAGCTCTGTGCCCATCCTTGATTATCTCTCTCTTCCTCTTCTTTACGACCTTCTCTTTTCCCTTCTTCCCCTCTTTTTGTCCTCCCATCCTACTTGTCTATTGTCTCTCCCTCCATCTGTTCTCCTCTCCCTCTGTCCCTCCATCTCTCTATCAGCTGTTGGACCCTCCTGAATGTGGGAACGGCTTCGTGGAGACAGGGGAGGAGTGTGACTGTGGGTCTCAGCTGGTGAGAGTCTCTTTAACACTTCTTAGGGATAGGAGTCCCGCTAACTGGAGTGAGCGCAATTTTAAAAAAAATATCATAAATACTATGGATTTTGAACATTTATGTACATATAAGTGTCTTATATCGGCTGAAAGCTTAAGTTCTTGTTAATCTAACTGCGCTGTCCAATTTACAGTAGCTATTACAGCGAAAACATACCATGCGATTGTTTGAGGTTGGCGCCCCACATTACTTTTTGAAAATCTTCCTCTGATTTGTCATCCAAAGGGTCCCAGCTATAACATGTTTTGTTAGATAAAATCCTTCTTTATATCCCAAAAAGTCAGTTTAGTTGGCGCCAGCGATTTGAGTAATCCACTTGTTCAACATGCAGAGAAAGGAATCCAAAAATCCCCTAAACTTTGTTTCAACAAGTCAAAATGCGTTTCCATTTACTCCTCAGATACCCAAAAATGTAATCAAACTATAATATTTATGCGACCGGGAGGTCCGTGGGGCGATGCACAATTGGCCTAGCGTCGTCCGGGTTAGGGAGGGCTTGGCCGGTAGGGATGTCCTTGTCTCATCGCGCACCAGCGACTCCTGTGGCGGGCGCAATGCGCGCTAACCAAGGTTGCCAGGTGCACGGTGTTTCCTCTGACACATTGGTGCGGCTGGCTTCCGGGTTGGATGGGCGCTGTGTTAAGAAGCAGTGCGGCTTGGTTGGGTTGTGTATCAGAGGACGCATGACTTTCAACTTTCGTCTCTTCCGAGCCCGTATGGGAGTTGAGACAAGATAGTAGCTACTAAAAAACAATTGGATACCACGAAATTGGGGAGAAAAAGGGGTCAAATTCAAAAAATAAATAAATAAAAACTATAATATTTATTTTAGAAAGAAGTATGTTCAATAGGAAACCGATTTTAGCAGGTGCGTAATGTCTTCATGGCGTGAGCAAACACGAATTTACAAGACTGTGTCCCACTACTAAAACTGATATTTCTTATTCGTTTTTGAACTTACAAGCCTGAAACCTTGAACATAGACTGATGACACCCTGTGGAAGCCATAGGAATTGCATCCAGGGAGCTAATTTTCAATATGACCTTACTCTTGCATTTCTAAGAGGATGGTCTCTCAACAACAACAAAAAGATTTCCAGTTGATTTTTCTTTGGATGTTCTCCTACCATATCTATTGTGTTATATTCTCCTACATTATTCTAACATTTCTACAAACTTCAAAGGGTTTTCTTTCCAATGGTACTAATTATATGCATATCCTGGCTTCAGGGCCTGAGATACAGGCAGTTTACTTTGGGCACATTATTCAGACAGGAAGTAGAGAAAAAGGGGACTAGCCCTAAGGAACTGTAACCCATACATGATGAGGAACCAGAACCCTCCAGTATGAATGGAGCTTCTGCCTGCATCTCAAATGACACCATATTCCCTATATTGTGCACTGCTTTTGACCACGGCCCTATGGGCCCTGTAAAGGTACTAGGGTTCCATTTGAGACAGACACTGTCATGGTGGAACTTGTTGGTATGAGGAACAGTCTCAGTGACTGTGTGTGTTTGTCTGTAGGAGTGTGCCCGTAGTGGAGGGGCGTGCTGTAAGAAGTGTACCCTGACCCACGATGCCATGTGCAGTAGTGGACTGTGCTGCAGTGGGTGTAGGGTGAGTCCCTCTACTCCACTACCACCACTGCTTCATTTACATATTACTCATCACACTAGCTATTCCACTCTATGGAGGCTAGTGCCTCTTCAGGATTTAACTCATTCATTACCAAACATTTAATTACAAAATGTTTTTATTAAGAATCGCACACAGTTTTAATAATAAAATCATACAATCTTGACTATTAAGAGTCTGTTGGTGCTACTACACGGTCCACCTCTTTTGACAGGAAGAGGTCATTCTTGTGTTCTTGTGTGTCAGTATGAGCTGAGAGGAGCGGTTTGCAGACAGGCTGTGAATGACTGTGACATCCCAGAGAGCTGCACAGGAGACTCCAGCCAGGTACTGTACTCTACACTACACTATTACCCTGGTGCATGTTGGGAGATGGAGTCTTTGGGGAGCATGAGTTGGTCTGAAGTAAACCATACTGTATGTAATTTTCTCCTGTTGCAGTGCCCTCATAATGTGCACAAGCTGGATGGATACATGTGTGACACCAGTCAGGTAAGAGACACCTTTGTTTGAATGGGGTTTTGCTCTGCAGTCAGTGTGTTGTTGAGATATGTCTGTCCTGCTGTTATCCTTTGTTTTCATCTTCCTGTCTCTCTCTCTCTCTCTCTCTCTCTCTCTCTCTCTCTCTCTCTCTCCATTTCTTGCTCTCTCTCTCCCTCCATTTCTTGCTCTTTCTCTCTCCTCCC
>NC_056437.1:73253607-73438607 GCF_018296145.1 Oncorhynchus tshawytscha
ACTGTAAAAACATATTTTCCTTCAAATAAGGAAAACATATAAATACGTGCATGTGTACGAGAGGACTGGAAACTAGTGGTATGAGTCATATCATACAAAACACACACACACACACACACACACACACACACACACACACACACACACACACACACACACACACACACACACACACACACAGGGCCTTTTGTGAACAGTGTCAGCAGGCAGTTTGGAGTGTCAACACACACCAGAGGCTAAGACTAGCAGGACTGAGGAGGATTATGTGTGTGAGAGAGAGAGAGGAAGACGAAAAATATATTTTACCTAACTTTTCTTGAAAACACAAATGGAATGATGTCACCATGTTTGTGTTTGTGTGTGTGTGTGTGTGCGCGCGTGTGTGTGTGTGTCTAAGAGTCTAAGTATACAAAGACCTCTGAAATGGTTGAATCTTTCATGAATCTAACATCATTTGTGGATTGAAATGAAGTATTTAAAATGTGAGTGTGTGTTTGTGAGAGAATGAGGCTGTCCTGTTCTTTGTACTTTTGGTCTTGATAAGGAAGAAATGTGTCTTTATCATCTCTGCTTTCAACCACTTTTACCACACGGAAAAGCTCCTGTACGAGGACCAAATCTCAATTTATCCCTCCTTCTCTCCCTCCCTCTGTTCTCCAGCCATCCTCCACCTCTCTCCCTGGTCCAGCCAGAGCAGAGGTCTGAGAGGGGCCACAGGTTGTCAGGTAGTGAATGCTTCCTGTGTTCATCTCTTTCATTCTAAAGCCCAAATATTGTGGTGGGAGTTCCAGTACTGTGTGTATAGTGAATGTGACTGGATCACACAGCTGTCTTATAAATGGGAACACACAGTCCAGAAACAACATGGCCACCACACCAGTCCAATAAAAACATGATCGACTGTAGAACTGTACACAGACGGAATCCTATGCTTCTTACCCATGATCGACTGTAGAACTGTACACAGACGGAATCCTATGCTTCTTACCCATGATCGACTGTAGAACTGTACACAGACAGAATCCTATGCTTCTTACCCATGATCGACTGTAGAACTGTACACAGACGGAATCCTATGCTTCTTACCCATGATCGACTGTAGAACTGTACACAGACGGAATCCTATGCTTCTTACCCATGATCGACTGTAGAACTGTACACAGACAGAATCCTATGCTTCTTACCCATGATCGACTGTAGAACTGTACACAGACAGAATCCTATGCTTCTTACCCATGATCGACTGTAGAACTGTACACAGACAGAATCGTATGCTTCTTACCCATGATCGACTGTAGAACTGTACACAGACAGAATCCTATGCTTCTTACCCATGATCGACTGTAGAACTGTACACAGACAGAATCCTATGCTTCTTACCCATGATCGACTGTAGAACTGTACACAGACAGAATCCTATGCTTCTTACCCATGATCGACTGTAGAACTGTACACAGACAGAATCCTATGCTTCTTACCCATGATCGACTGTAGAACTGTACACAGACAGAATCCTATGCTTCTTACCCATGATCGACTGTAGAACTGTACACAGACGGAATCGTATGCTTCTTACCCATGATCGACTGTAGAACTGTACACAGACAGAATCCTATGCTTCTTACCCATGATCGACTGTAGAACTGTACACAGACAGAATCCTATGCTTCTTACCCATGATCGACTGTAGAACTGTACACAGACGGAATCGTATGCTTCTTACCCATGATCGACTGTAGAACTGTACACAGACAGAATCCTATGCTTCTTACCCATGATCGACTGTAGAACTGTACACAGACAGAATCCTATGCTTCTTACCCATGATCGACTGTAGAACTGTACACAGACAGAATCCTATGCTTCTTACCCATGATCGACTGTAGAACTGTACACAGACAGAATCCTATGCTTCTTACCAGGGGTGTGAGTTGGGAAGTGAAGAAAACCGGTTTATCATTCTAAGTGCTTATGGGGTGTCAGTCTCCACATAATGTATTTTACTCATAAACCGTTTTTGTAATGTTTCGGTTTTATTCATGTAAAGTCAATGTTCATGTGTAAGTCATGGAAATGAACAGTGTAATAGGAAACCAGGTAAGGTCCGTTCACAACAATAGCCTGTTGCTAAACAGCTCACGTCGCTCCACTGGTGTGCTTGCCAAAGTGCCTATTATCCCCTTCTCTGTGAAACGAAACCCATCACACACACACACACACACACACACACACACACACACACACACACACACACACACACACACACACACACACACACACACACACACACACACACACACACACACACACACACACACACACACACACACACACACACACACACACACACACACACAGCCCTCATATCTCCATGGAGGGCCTTTCACACTCAAGGAGTTCTGTGCTCTTTTCCAGCACTTTAATAATGACTTTGGGCAAAGAGCTCTGCTGTTGAGCAGCCTGCTCAGTCAGATGCTGCCTCTGCTCTGCCAGTGGAAGTTAACGCAGATATCAAACATCCAAACGCTGCTTAATAGAGCCGCGATGGCGAGGACATTAACATGCAAATAGCTTTCCTGACTGTGGCGAACAAGCTCCACTGAACATGTGTCATTATGGGGGAACTTAACAAATGAACTGGAAATGTAGTCAAGGAAAAATACATACCAGATCATAAAAGTTGCAAAATGTTTCCTGAGAATGGCACTGAAATACATTAGAGTGTTTGTTGATAAAAAGCAGTTATAGTAATGTTAATGTGTCAGACCTGTAGTGCATACAGCAGTCACTTGGTCTAAAAAGCCATGCTTGGCTGTCACAATACGGTATGGCAAAGTAGTGTAACTCTACCACTGAGCTGAGTGACTTGAGTCTGAGCCCTCATGCGCCAGTGGTTAGCAGAGGAAAAAGTTTACAAACCCTCAGGGGGATGCTTGGTGCCAGGTAGAGAACACGATGCTAAGTGGCCACAGCTCATCTGTGGTGGAAGAAGAGGAGGACCAATGTGCAAGTGTTCATATCTTTTAATGAAGTAATAGAAAACTGAACAAAACAATAAACGACCAACGAAAAGTCCCATACGGTGAATGACAAAAACACTAAACAGGAAAATAATCACCAACAACTCAAAGGTGAAACCAGGCTACCTAAGTATGGTTCTCAACGATTGACAGCTGCCTCCGATTGAGAACCATACCAGGCCAAACACAGAAATCCAAAATCATAGAAAAAAGGACATAGACTGCCCACCCCAACTCACGCCCTGACCATACTAAAACAAAGACAAAACAAAGGAACTAAGGTCAGAACGTGACAGCACTACTTTTGACCAGGGCCCATAGGGCACTGAGTAGGGTGTCATTTGGGATGCAGGCCAGTGTAACTGTCCAACTACTCCTTAGGGAGCTGCTGGGTCTGAGACGGTCAGAGCAGGTGACAGCAGGTGAGGCGTTGGAGATATGTCTCCCTCATTGTTCTATCTGTGCTTAAAACATGGGGCAGGTTATGAAAAGGTGTGCGTCCCTTTGTCTCAGAAGAACGTTGTTTACACTGGAGATTAAAACATGGGGCAGGTTATGAAAAGGTGTGCGTCCCTTTGTCTCAGAAGAATGTTGTTTACACTGGAGATTAAAACATGATGTCCTTATCACAAAAGGGTCATGTACTTTACTACCTATAATTCACAGGTCTAATTTACCCGATATTTACTCTAAATGCAGTATGAATGCTAAACCTAGCTAGCAAGAGTAGCTAGGGCACAGTTGTTGTAGCTAAAGTTGTCCAGTGCTAGCTAACTATAGTACTGTTGACTAACACCACTCCGTACAAATCTGCGCAACCGCAGCATTCAAATGAGGCTGCAGTGTAAACTAATGGAACTGTGTTGAAATCAATCCAAGATGGCGTAGCAGTCAGACGTCTTTGTCTTTGTCTTGTCCCATGTATATATCTTTTTAGATCTTTTTCTTCGCATTCTTTTTAATATTTTTTTCGTAAACCTCATCTTCAAAATACTCTCCTGCAACCCGCCTCACCCAATGTGATGTGGATCTGTTTTTTCCTAAAGTATTTCTATTTACCTCCAAACTGGAATACCTCAACTGAAGCTAGCTAGCTAACAGCGTAAGGTGACCAGATTTCTGAAACGAAAACCGGGGACATTTCCAGTTCGGTGGTCAATATATAATTAAAATATCCAATATTATTATCTATGAAATAAAAAAGGGGGACAATTCCAGTTTCATGTATTTAGTCTAACAGGCACATTGTGATACAGAGAAAACAACTATACTACAGAAACACTATAGACAAGACAGAACTGTCCGATCTGAATAGCCATTCAGTGGTCCTGCTAGAATAAGAGTAGAAGAGAACATGAGCAAAATTGATAAAACAGACAATAATATACGTGAAATACTTAACAACATAATAAAGAAATAAGATGCTGATGAGATAGGTAACTACATAATATACTTATACCAACCTAATCTGTATGTTTCTCAGAAGAATGTATTTTGAGCAAAATTGAAAAAACAGACAATAATATACGTGAAATACTTAACAACATAATAAAGAAATAAGATGCTGATGAGATTGGTAACTACATAATATACTTATACCAACCTAATCTGTATGTTTCTCAGAAGAATGTATTTTCTTCAGGATTGCTCTGTCTTTGGCCAGGTTCTCCATGAACTCCTGGCAGGGGAGGTTGAAGTTTGTCTTCACAATAAGCATGGCCTTGATGGTAGGAACAGTGAACCTATTTCTTGCTGCTGTCCATAGATCATTCATTTGGGAGAACACTCTCTCTCGACTGGTGCATTACCTCCAGGTAAGCACATGACAACAGATGCTAATCTAGCCAGGTTAGTGTGTGGGATGTCGTTCTCTTTGAAGTGGGTAACCACCGTGCTCCATCTCTGACTAAGTGGTGCCTCAGATGTTTTCCATTCTTCAAGCGATTCTCCCTTTAGGAACTCTTGCAGGCCAGTAACCTTGTCACACAATGCATCCTCATTCATGGTCACATTGGGGCATTTTTCCTGCAGTGTGACTGCTGCCTTCTGGATCTCTTCACGCAGAGGTTGCCTTTTTAAAAGGAGACAATGTAAATCTTTTAGATTTTCTGTGTGCTTTCCCCAAGTAGTTCACAGCAATAGTGAAGAACGATTGGGATGTTTTGGGAAAGCTCTCTTTAGACATGGCTCCATTGTCCTCTAGCTCTCTCAGAAGTCCTCTGACCAAAACTGGAATGAAGTTGTCATCACGTCTTGCAGTGAGTCTTGCCTCAACGTTTCTCAGAATTGCAGCGGACTCCACAGCACAGTGGCCCTGGCCTCCAAGCATCTTGATCGTGTCACTGAATACGGTCAAGTTTCCATGGACAAAGGCCAGCCAAAGTTCAGTCAGTGGATCTTCGAACATTGTTCGCAGGACAACAGGGCATTTGTCTTCAGAAATAAAATAAAAAGATTTCAATGGCACATACATTTTCAGCACTCTTTCTAGAGCAGGGAGCATGGACATCCAGCGAACATTGCTGTGTCCTAAAACGTTATGGTACTCCTGGCCAACAAACTCACAAAAGCCGTTCAGTCTTTCTACTCTGACGGTGAAAATTTGAACATATCCAAATATCTTTGTGAGCAGGTACTCAACATCATATCCAAAGCTGTTCTGGCCGTGTTATGAATGATGTGGGCAGGACAACCTAAGCCAATCACCTCCCGCTGCAGAGCATTTTTTCCTTTGGTATGGACATTGACCCTCCCCAGCCTATTCAGTCCTCCAAAGTTGGTATTTGTTGTCGGCAGAGAATGTTTTCCAGGTTACATTTTTGGATGACCACCAGGACCTCAGCTGTAATTTCTTCTGCTGTTTCCCCATTCAATTCAACAAAATCAAGCAGTTTTGTTTCCACAGATGTGCTGCCACCATATATCTTACAATATCTGACTACTATTGGCAGCAGCTTTAAATGTCCATGATTGGACACATCAATGGACAGGGACACAAATTCAACCTGGTCTAGGTCCTGTGTTAGCAAAGTAGTTGCCCATGTTGCTAACGTGTTACTCACTATGGCATCACATTTTGTCCTAGCACATGTAAACTTTGGCTCACAAAGCTTCTGTGTCAGTTGTGCTGTTGCAGTCCATAGATCTGTAACTATGATTGTGTTGCATAGTGTGGTATGCAAAGACACCCTCCTGCACAGCTAAACCATATTCTTCTTGGGAAGGCTCTACCTTCTTGAAGAATGTGGTGACAGAGGACATACCAACACGGCCAATCAGAGAGGCTTTATGCTTTTTCATCTGCTGATGTTCTACCACTGCCGTTCTTCTCCGGCTGACAATTGAAAGAGAGGAATTACAAAGGGTGCAGTGAACCATTCTATCGTCTTGACCTGAGCGTATAAATGGAAATTCCCTCATCATGTTTTTCATAAAACGTGCATTTCCATTTCTTGGAAAGAGTCATTGTATCTCCTCTGTCTGTTCTTCTTCACTCTCCATGTGTCACTCTTCTAACTCAACTTTTTCTTCTCCTCCTCTTTTCTTCACTCGTCTTCCTTTCCTTCTCTTCACCTTTCCACCTCACTCTTCTACACTCTCCTTGATTCACTCTTTTCACTCCCTTAATTTTTCCTTCTCCTTCCTCTCCAATCTGTATTAATAAACAGCATACTATTAGATAAAATACTTTGGTTAACAGATTCCCATTGCTTGCCTCATTTTTGTATTTCATCTCTAAAACATTGTTTGGAATAATACATTGGCAGGCTCTGTAACCATATCTTTACCTTTCCTCCTCTGTCTCCTTCACTCTTCTTCCTCCTCTCCTTCCTCTCCACTGCTAATGTTATCCATGAACATTTCTAAATATATTTTCACGCTACTTATTATAATGCCAAACCATTAAAATTGTAATCTACAAAAATATTCTCAGAATTAATTGTGCATTCATTTAATATAATCATATTTTCATAATAGCCCGTCTACTGCATGTTTACATGTTTTTTAACCTAGCTACCATAGCTAGCTAACTTAACGTTAGTCGACATAGCTATTTAAAACCTTATAGAGCAGATCATCTATCTATATAATAAATTGTGACATAACATAACAAACAGCAGAGGGAACACCCCCCATCCACATCGATGGAACAGTAGTGGAGAGGGTAGCAAGTTTTAAGTTCCTCGGCATACACATCACAGACAAACTGAATTGGTCCACTCACACAGACAGCATCGTGAGAAAGGCACAGCAGCGCCTCTTCAACCTCAGGAGGCTGAAGAAATTCGGCTTGTCACCAAAAGCACTCACAAACTTCTACAGATGCACAATCGAGAGCATCCTGGCGGGCTGTATCACCGCCTGGTATGGCAACTGCACCACCCTCAACCGTAAGGCTCTCCAGAGGGTAGTGAGGTCTGCACAACGCATCACCGGGGGCAAACTACCTGCCCTCCAGGACACCTACACCACCCGATGCTACAGGAAGGCCATAAAGATCATCAAGGACATCAACCACCCAAGCCACTGCCTGTTCACCCCGCTGTCATCCAGAAGGCGAGGTCAGTACAGGTGCATCAAAGCTGGGACCGAGAGACTGAAAAACAGCTTCTATCTCAAGGCCATCAGACTGTTAAACAGCCACCACTAACATTGAGTGGCTACTGCCAACACACTGTCAATGACACTGACTCTACTCCAGCCACTTTAATAATGGGAATTGATGGGAAATGATGTAAATATATCACTAGCCACTTTAAACAATGCTACCTTATATAATGTTACTTACCCTACATTATTCATCTCATATGAATACGTAGATACTGTACTCTATATCATTGACTGCATCCTTATGTAATACATGTATCACTAGCCACTTTAACTATGCCACTTGGTTTACATACTCATCTCATATCTATATACTGTACTCGATATCATCTACTGTATCTTGCCTATGCTGCTCTGTACCATCACTCATTCATATATCCTTATGTACATATTCTTTATCCCCTTACACTGTGTATAAGACAGTAGTTTTTTGGAATTGTTAGTTAGATTACTTGTTCGTTATTACTGCATTGTCGGAACTAGAATCACAAGCATTTCGCTACACTCACATTAACATCTTCTAACCATGTGTATGTGACAAATAAAATTTGATTTGATTTGATTTGACATTCCTAGATAGTATCTCAAACGATTGTAACTTACCTGGTTTGAAAAGACGTGTCTGGTGATGTTGTGGATTCACTTGACACTTGCTAGCTTCTGGCCGAGTTTTCCACAGCAGTTTTCTCTAAAACTATCGCGAGCAAGTAGTTAGTAGAAGTAGAAGAATGAATGAAGCTGCTATAGTGAGCAGCCCCCTCTTCTGGACAAAACAAGCACAACGCGATTGAGACGTCAACCGGTAGGCTCTGCTGCCCGGTCTTTCTTGCCAAGTAAAATATTTCACTTTGCGGTCTGTTTTTAACGCACAGTTAAAAACGGGGATTTATCGGATATTGGACTGTTAGCTGATCCACCGGCCAGTTTCTTGGACCACTTTACCCATTTTGCCAATTGGACTTGGACCCCTCTGCTACTTGGAACCCTACTAATTCCACGACGTCTATCAACGTCACCACGCGAGGAGGCAAAAACAGACTTTTCCCCATTGCAACGTCCATCTAAGGCCCTTATGCTAGCTTGCTAGCCCCGGCCTGCTAACTGCTAGCTTACTAGCCCCGGCCTGCTAACTGTCTGAATGTCTGCGGTGTCCCCAGCCAGCCCAACCACTCACTGGACCCATACGATCACTTTGCTACGCATGCCTCTCTCTAATATCAATATGCCTTGTCCATTACTGTCCTTGTTAGTGATTACTGTCTTATTTCACTGTAGAGACTATAGCCCTGCTCAATATGCCTGAATCAACCATGTTGTTCCACCTCCCACATATGCGATAACATCACATGGTTTAAACGTCTCTAGAAACTATATCTCTCTCTTCATTACTCAATGCCTAGGTTTACCTCCAATATCCTCTCTTCCTACCATATCTTTGTCTGTACATTATGCCTTGAATCTATGCTATCGTGCCCTGCTCCCTATACTCTCTGTTCCGAACGTGCTAGACGGCCAGTTCTTATAGCCTTTAGCCGTACCCTTATCCTACTTCTCCTCTGTTCCTCTGGTGATGTAGAGGTTAATCCAGGACCTGCAGTGCCTAGCTCCACTCCTACTCCCCAGGTGCTCTCATTTGTTGACTTCTGTAACCGTAAAAGCCTTGGTTTCATGCATGTTAACATTAGAAGCCTCCTCCCTAAGTTTGCTTTATTCACTGCTTTAGCACATTCTGCCAACCCGGATGTCTTAGCCGTGTCTGAATCCTGGCTTAGGAAAACCACCAAAAACCCTGAAATGTCCATCCTTAACTATAACATTTTCCGCCAAGATAGAACTGCCAAAGAGGGCGGTGTTGCAATCTACTCCAGACATAGCCTGCAGAGTTCTATCTTACTATCCAGGTCTGTACCAAAACAATTCGAGCTCTACTTCTAAAAATGTACCTTTCCCGAAACAAGTCTCTCACCGTTGCCACTTGCAATAGACCACCCTCTGCCCCCAGCTATGCCCTGGGCACCATATGTGAATTGATTGCCCCCCATCTATCTTCTGAGCTCGTTCTGCTAGGTGACCTAAACTGGGACATGCTTAACACCTTGGCCATCCTACAATCTAAGCTTGATTCCCTCAATCTCACACAAATTATCAATGAACCTACCAGGTACAACCCCAAATACGGAAACACGGGCGCCCTCATAGTTAACATCCTAACTAACTCGCCCTTCAAATACACCTCTGCTGTTTTCAACCAAGATCTCAGCAATCACTGCCTCATTGCCTGCATCCGTAATGGATCTGCGTTTCAAACGACCACCCTTCATCACTGTCAAACGCTCCCTAAAACACTTCTGCGAACAGGCCTTTCTAATTGACCTGGCCAGGGTATCCTGGAATGGCATTGACCTCATCCCGTCAGTAGAGGATGCCTGGTTATTCTTTAAAAGAGCCTTCCTCACCATCTTAAATAAGCATGCTCCATTCAATTTAAAAAAAACTAGGAATAGATATAGCCCTTGGTTCATTCCAAACCTGTCTGCCCTTGACCAGCACAAAAACATCATGTGGCATTCTGCATTAGCATCGAATAGCCCCAGTGATATGCAACTTTTTAGGGAAGTTAAGAATCAATATACACAGGCAGTTAGGAAAGCTAAGGCTAGTTTTTTCAAACAGAAATTTGCATTCTGTAGTACAAACTCAAAAAGGTTCTGGGACACTAAAGTCCATGGAGAATAAGAGCACCTCCTCCCAGCGGCCCACTGCACTGAGGCTAGGAAACACTGTCACTACCAATAAATCCACAATAATGGAGAATTTCAATAAGCATTTTTCTACGGCTGGCCATGCTTTCCACCTGTCTACCCATACCCTGGACAACAGCTCTGCGCTCCCCACAGCAACTCGCTCAAACAATTGTTGCAACCCCTATTACTAGCCTGTTTAACCTCTCTTTTGTATCGTCTGAGATTCCCCTAGATTGGAAAGCTGCCGCGGTTATCCCACTCTTCAAAGGGGGAGACACTCTAGACCCAAACTGCTACAGACCTATATCTATTCTACCCTGCCTTTCTAAGGACTTTGAAAGCCAAGTTAACAAACAGATTACCAACCATTTCGAATCTCACCGTACCTTCTCCGCTATGCAATCTGGTTTCAGAGCTGGTCATGGGTGCACCTCAATCATTTGAGAAACCAAGGCTGTTGAGTCTGCCAATAAGAATGTTGTGATTGACAGAGTCGAAAGCCTTAGCCAGGTCGATGAATATGGCTGCACAGTAATGTCTCTTATCGATGGCGGTTATGATATCGTTTAGAACCTTGACCTTGTTTACAACCTATTTCGCAACAAAGCATCCTTCACTTATGCTGCCAAACATACCCTCGCAAAACTGACCATCCTACCGATCCTCGACTTCGGCGATGTCATTTACAAAATAGCCTCCAACACTCTACTCAACAAATTGGATGCAGTCTATCACAGTTTTGTCACCAAAGCCCATATACTACCCACCACTGCGACCTGTATGATCTCATTGGCTGGCCCTCGCTTCATACTCATCGCCAAACCCACTGGCTCCAGGTCATCTACAAGTCTCTGCAAGGTAAAGCCCCATCTTATCTCAGCTCACTGGTCAACATAGCAGCACCCACCCGTAGCACGCGCTCCAGCAGGTATATCTCACTGGTCACCCCCAAAGCCAATTCTTCCTTTTGCCGCCTCTCCTTCCAGTTCTCTGCTGCCAATGACTGGAACGACCTGCAAAAATCTCAGAAGCTAGAGACTCTTACCTCCCTCACTAGCTTTAAGCACCAGCTGTCAGAGCAGCTCACAGATCACTGCACCTGTACATAGCTCATCTGTAAATAGCCCATCCAATCTACCTCATCCCCATACTGTATTTATTTATCTTGCTCCTTTGCACCCCAGTATCTCAACTTGCACACTCATCTTCTGCACATCCTACCATCCGTGTTTAATTGCTATATTGTAATTACTTTGCCACCATGTCCTATTTATTGCCTTTCCTACCTTATCCTACCTCATTTGCACATGCTGTATATAGATTTTTCTACTGTATTATTGATTGTATGTTTGTTTATTCCATGTGTAACTCTGTTGTTGTATTTGTCAAACTGCTTTGCTTTATCATGGCCAGGTCGCAGTTGTAAATGAGAACTTGTTGAATAAAAACGCTACTTCTATAAAGCTAGTAACGGCTTTGTGAGACTTGTAAAAACATCATGTGTGATTCCTGTTCTAACTAGGTAAGATGGACATCTCTGAGAACAGGCAGGAGAAGTAATGCTGGCTAAGTTGCTATGTGTTTGATAAAGCCTCTATCTAAAATATACCACATTTCTGTCTCTGAGTTTGATAAACTGTGTGGGCATGTGTGCTCACACACTGAGAGCATGTGTCACCTGCCCTGCCTGGCCCTCCAGCCTGGCCCCTGTGTGCTGAGCGTAGCAGGGCCTGACGTCAGCAGGGGTGAGAGGGTGACTGGTGTCCCCCTGAGAGTGGCCCAGAGCGAGGGCTAGAGGAGGCTCTCAGGGCCCACACACCCTCCAGGCGCTGGGCCCCGGCCCCCGGAGGCCCAGGTGGGCTGCATGGAGGGCCTCTGTTCCACTCCCACGCACACACTCTCCAGGGAACCCTGCTTCCACACAAATTAGCCAGACACACTCCACTGGATTCCATGGCTAATTCAGCTAAACAACACACACACACACACACACACACACACACACACACACACACACACACACACACACACACACACACACACACACACAGAGAACACACACACAGCTACACTCAACAACACACACACACACACACACACACACACACACACACACACACACACACAGAGAACACACACACAGCTACACTCAACAACACACACACACACAGAGAACACACACACAGCTACACTCAACAACACACACACACACACACACACACACACACACACACACACACACACACACACACACACACACACACACAGCTACACTCAACAACACACACACACATCTACACTCAAAAAACACACACAGCTACACTCAACACACACCAAGCTACACTCAACAACACACACATACACACAGCTACACTCAACAACACACAAACACAGCTACACTCAACAACAACACACACACACAGCTACACTCAACAACAACACACACACACAGCTACACTCAACAACACACACACACAGTTACACTCAACAACACACACCTACAGCTACACTCAACAACACACACACACAGCTCCACTCAACAACACACACAGCTCCACTCAACAACACACACACACAGCTACACTCAACAACAACACACACACAGCTACACTCAACAACAACACACACACAGCTACACTCAACAACAACACACACACAGCTACACTCAACAACACACACACACAGCTACACTCAACAACACACACACACAGCTACACTCAACAACAACACACACACAGCTACACACAACAACACACACATGGTAGCCAGGTCGAACACATAGAGCCAGCTAACCCCCACCTTACAGAGGAAGATCTATACAGAGCTAATGGTACTTGGCGAGACACTCTTCAGACCTCACTCTAACAAGAAATACCACGTCAATCCCTTGGTTCAACCTAGCTAAACTTTTCAAAATGTAATTACAGAACCTGTGCTTACTCTTTCTAGCAAGCCATGCACTGCTAGTACATAGTAGAGAGCCAGGTAAACATGTAGTCTTGACTAAAGACAAGTATGGTAAACAAATGATCATCATTCATCAATAAACATACACATCTACAAACATATACAATCACACATCCACCCCCCTGCCCAACACACACACCTACCTTCTAAGGGATGAGTCAAGCCCTTAAACTAGACGTGATCATTCATAGGGATTCAGATCCAAGACACGCACAAATACATCCAACCTCTCTCTCTATTTCTCTCACACCCATCCACACACACACACAGAGGCAGAGGAAACAAACCAACTGCCTTCTCGGAAGAGGGACAGTAGATACAAGGTAATGTTTATGAAAATAATTGTCCGTTTGAAATCAGTAACACTATTCAGACCAATACAAGTATGAAAGAAGTCTGAGCTAACTGAAAATACCACGTCACTTCAGACCATTCGGCAAGTTTTTGTGGACCACACACACACACACACACACACACACACACACACACACACACACACACACACACACACACACACACACACACACACACACACACGCACACACACACACACACGCACACACACACACCTCCATGATTGCTGTTGTGTTTTATACTGGAGGTGTAGTGGGATGGGGTGATGGAGAAAGAGGAGGAGATGGGGAGCTCTGAGAGGCAGCAGGGCGTGCAGGGCCAGTCTGTTGTAATTTAAAGGGATGCTCTTTTTGGCTGGCTCTATTAATTTTCTGTGGTGTAATATTCTGACGGTGCCTGCATTTTAAAAGGCTGAGCGGAGAACCCTCCACCGGCAGACTCACAGCAAACAAAGAGAGACAGTAAACACTCTAACAATACCTCAACCAGGGCATCATATACAATAGAGAGAGTAAATACTGTAACAATACCTCAACCAGGGCATCATACACAATAGAGAGAGTAAATACTCTAACAATTCCTCAACCAGGGCATCAAATACAATAGAGAGACAGTAAATACTCTAACAATACCTCAACCAGGGCATCATACACAATAGAGAGACAGTAAATACTCTAACAATACCTCAACCAGGGCATCATACACAATAGAGAGTAAATACTCTAACAATACCTCAACCAGGGCATCATAAATAATAGAGAGACAGTAAATACTCTAACAATACCTCAACCAGGGCATCATATACAATAGAGAGTAAATACTCTAACAATACCTCAACCAGGGCATCATATACAATAGACAGTAAATACTCTAACAATACCTCAACCAGGGCATCATATACAATAGAGAGTAAATACTCTAACAATACCTCAACCAGGGCATCATATACAATAGAGAGTAAACACTCTAACAATACCTCAACCAGGGCATCATATACAATAGAGAGTAAATACTCTAACAATACCTCAACCAGGGCATCATATACAATAGAGAGTAAATACTCTAACAATACCTCAACCAGGGCATCATATACAATAGAGAGACAGTAAATACTCTAACAATACCTCAACCAGGGCATCATACACAATAGAGAGACAGTACATACTCTAACAATACCTCAACCAGGGCATCATACACAATAGAGAGAGTAAATACTGTAACAATACCTCAACCAGGGCATCATGTACAATAGAGAGTAAATACTCTAACAATACCTCAACCAGGGCATCATATACAATAGAGAGACAGTAAATACTCTAACAATACCTCAACCAGGGCATCATACACAATAGAGAGACAGTAAATATGCTAACAATACCTCAACCAGGGCATCATATACAATAGAGAGACAGTAAATACTCTAACAATACCTCAACCAGGGCATCATATACAATAGAGAGTAAATACTCTAACAATACCTCAACCAGGGCATCATATACAATAGAGAGACAGTAAATACTCTAACAATACCTCAACCAGGGCATCATACACAATAGAGAGAGTAAATACTCTAACAATACCTCAACCAGGGCATCATACACAATAGAGAGAGTAAATACTCTAACAATTCCTCAACCAGGGCATCAAATACAATAGAGAGACAGTAAATACTCTAACAATACCTCAACCAGGGCATCATACACAATAGAGAGTAAATACTCTAACAATTCCTCAACCAGGGCATCATACACAATAGAGAGACAGTAAATACTCTAACAATACCTCAACCAGGGCATCATATACAATAGAGAGACAGTAAATACTCTAACAATACCTCAACCAGGGCATCATATACAATAGAGAGACAGTAAATACTCTAACAATACCTCAACCAGGGCATCATATACAATAGACAGTAAATACTCTAACAATACCTCAACCAGGGCATCATATACAATAGAGAGTAAATACTCTAACAATACCTCAACCAGGGCATCATATACAATAGAGAGTAAACACTAACAATACCTCAACCAGGGCATCATATACAATAGAGAGTAAATACTCTAACAATACCTCAACCAGGGCATCATATACAATAGAGAGTAAATACTCTAACAATACCTCAACCAGGGCATCATATACAATAGAGAGACAGTAAATACTCTAACAATACCTCAACCAGGGCATCATACACAATAGAGAGACAGTACATACTCTAACAATACCTCAACCAGGGCATCATACACAATAGAGAGAGTAAATACTGTAACAATACCTCAACCAGGGCATCATATACAATAGAGAGTAAATACTCTAACAATACCTCAACCAGGGCATCATATACAATAGAGAGACAGTAAATACTCTAACAATACCTCAACCAGGGCATCATACACAATAGAGAGACAGTAAATACGCTAACAATACCTCAACCAGGGCATCATATACAATAGAGAGACAGTAAATACTCTAACAATACCTCAACCAGGGCATCATATACAATAGAGAGTAAATACTCTAACAATACCTCAACCAGGGCATCATATACAATAGAGAGACAGTAAATACTCTAACAATACCTCAACCAGGGCATCATACACAATAGAGAGACAGTAAATACTCTAACAATACCTCAACCAGGGCATCATATACAATAGAGAGACAGTAAATACTCTAACAATACCTCAACCAGGGCATCATATACAATAGAGAGACAGTAAATACTCTAACAATACCTCAACCAGGGCATCATATACAATAGACAGTAAATACTCTAACAATACCTCAACCAGGGCATCATATACAATAGAGAGTAAATACTCTAACAATACCTCAACCAGGGCATCATATACAATAGAGAGTAAACACTAACAATACCTCAACCAGGGCATCATATACAATAGAGAGTAAATACTCTAACAATACCTCAACCAGGGCATCATATACAATAGAGAGTAAATACTCTAACAATACCTCAACCAGGGCATCATATACAATAGAGAGACAGTAAATACTCTAACAATACCTCAACCAGGGCATCATACACAATAGAGAGACAGTACATACTCTAACAATACCTCAACCAGGGCATCATACACAATAGAGAGAGTAAATACTGTAACAATACCTCAACCAGGGCATCATATACAATAGAGAGTAAATACTCTAACAATACCTCAACCAGGGCATCATATACAATAGAGAGACAGTAAATACTCTAACAATACCTCAACCAGGGCATCATACACAATAGAGAGACAGTAAATACGCTAACAATACCTCAACCAGGGCATCATATACAATAGAGAGACAGTAAATACTCTAACAATACCTCAACCAGGGCATCATATACAATAGAGAGTAAATACTCTAACAATACCTCAACCAGGGCATCATATACAATAGAGAGACAGTAAATACTCTAACAATACCTCAACCAGGGCATCATACACAATAGAGAGACAGTAAATACTCTAACAATACCTCAACCAGGTTATCATACACAATAGAGAGACAGTAAATACTGTAACAATACCTCAACCAGGGCATCATACACAATAGAGAGAGTAAATACTGTAACAATACCTCAACCAGGGCATCATACACCATAGAGAGAGTAAATACTGTAACAATACCTCAACCAGGGCATCATACACCATAGAGAGAGTAAATACTGTAACAATACCTCAACCAGGGCATCATACACAATAGAGAGACAGTAAATACTAACAATTCCTCAACCAGGGCATCATACACAATAGAGAGACAGTAAATACTCTAACAATACCTCAACCAGGGCATCATACACAATAGAGAGAGTAAATACTCTAACAATACCTCAACCAGGGCATCATACACAATAGAGAGACAGTAAATACGCTAACAATACCTCAACCAGGGCATCATATACAATAGAGAGTAAATACTCTAACAATACCTCAACCAGGGCATCATACACAATAGAGAGACAGTAAATACTCTAACAATACCTCAACCAGGGCATCATACACAATAGAGAGAGTAAATACTCTAACAATTCCTCAACCAGGGCATCATATACAATAGAGAGACAGTAAATACTGTAACAATACCTCAACCAGGGCATCATATACAATAGAGAGTAAATACTCTAACAATACCTCAACCAGGGCATCATACACAATAGAAGGACAGTAAATACTCTAACAATACCTCAACCAGGGCATCATACACAATAGAGAGACAGTAAATACTCTAACAATTCCTCAACCAGGGCATCATACACAATAGAGAGACAGTAAATACTCTAACAATTCCTCAACCAGGGCATCATACACAATAGAGAGACAGTACATACTCTAACAATACCTCAACCAGGGCATCATACACAATAGAGAGACAGTAAATACTCTAACAATACCTCAACCAGGGCATCATACACAATAGAGAGAGTAAATACTCTAACAATTCCTCAACCAGGGCATCATATACAATAGAGAGACAGTAAATACTGTAACAATACCTCAACCAGGGCATCATATACAATAGAGAGTAAATACTCTAACAATACCTCAACCAGGGCATCATATACAATAGAGAGACAGTAAATACTCTAACAATACCTCAACCAGGGCATCATACACAATAGAGAGACAGTAAATACGCTAACAATACCTCAACCAGGGCATCATATACAATAGAGAGACAGTAAATACTCTAACAATACCTCAACCAGGGCATCATATACAATAGAGAGTAAATACTCTAACAATACCTCAACCAGGGCATCATATACAATAGAGAGACAGTAAATACTCTAACAATACCTCAACCAGGGCATCATACACAATAGAGAGACAGTAAATACTCTAACAATACCTCAACCAGGTTATCATACACAATAGAGAGACAGTAAATACTGTAACAATACCTCAACCAGGGCATCATACACAATAGAGAGAGTAAATACTGTAACAATACCTCAACCAGGACATCATACACAATAGAGAGACAGTAAATACTCTAACAATACCTCAACCAGGGCATCATACACCATAGAGAGAGTAAATACAGTAACAATACCTCAACCAGGGCATCATACACAATAGAGAGACAGTAAATACTAACAATTCCTCAACCAGGGCATCATACACAATAGAGAGACAGTAAATACTCTAACAATACCTCAACCAGGGCATCATACACAATAGAGAGAGTAAATACTCTAACAATACCTCAACCAGGGCATCATACACAATAGAGAGACAGTAAATACGCTAACAATACCTCAACCAGGGCATCATATACAATAGAGAGTAAATACTCTAACAATACCTCAACCAGGGCATCATACACAATAGAGAGACAGTAAATACTCTAACAATACCTCAACCAGGGCATCATACACAATAGAGAGAGTAAATACTCTAACAATTCCTCAACCAGGGCATCATATACAATAGAGAGACAGTAAATACTGTAACAATACCTCAACCAGGGCATCATATACAATAGAGAGTAAATACTCTAACAATACCTCAACCAGGGCATCATACACAATAGAGAGACAGTAAATACTCTAACAATACCTCAACCAGGGCATCATACACAATAGAGAGACAGTAAATACTCTAACAATTCCTCAACCAGGGCATCATACACAATAGAGAGACAGTAAATACTCTAACAATTCCTCAACCAGGGCATCATACACAATAGAGAGACAGTACATACTCTAACAATACCTCAACCAGGGCATCATACACAATAGAGAGACAGTAAATACTCTAACAATACCTCAACCAGGGCATCATACACAATAGAGAGTAAATACTCTAAAAATACCTCAACCAGGTTATCATACACAATAGAGAGACAGTAAATACTCTAACAATTCCTCAACCAGGGCATCATACACAATAGAGAGACAGTACATACTCTAACAATACCTCAACCAGGGCATCATACACAATAGAGAGAGTAAATACTCTAACAATTCCTCAACCAGGGCATCATACACAATAGAGAGACAGTAAATACTCTAACAATACCTCAACCAGGGCATCATATACAATAGAGAGACAGTAAATACTCTAACAATACCTCAACCAGGGCATCATACACAATAGAGAGACAGTAAATACTCTAACAATACCTCAACCAGGTTATCATACACAATAGAGAGACAGTAAATACTCTAACAATTCCTCAACCAGGGAATCATACACAATAGAGAGACAGTACATACTCTAACAATACCTCAACCAGGGCATCATATACAATAGAGAGTAAATACTCTAACAATACCTCAACCAGGGCATCATACACAATAGAGAGACAGTAAATACTCTAACAATACCTCAACCAGGGCATCATACACAATAGAGAGACAGTAAATACTCTAACAATACCTCAACCAGGGCATCATACACAATAGAGAGACAGTAAATACTCTAACAATTCCTCAACCAGGGCATCATACACAATAGAGAGACAGTAAATACTCTAACAATACCTCAACCAGGTCATCATACACAATAGAGAGACAGTAAATACTCTAACAATTCCTCAACCAGGGCATCATACACAATAGAGAGACAGTACATACTCTAACAATACCTCAACCAGGGCATCATATACAATAGAGAGTAAATACTCTAACAATTCCTCAACCAGGGCATCAAACACAATACAGAGACAGTACATACTCTAACAATACCTCAACCAGGGCATCATATACAATAGAGAGTAAATACTCTAACAATACCTCAACCAGGGCATCATACACAATAGAGAGACAGTAAATACTCTAACAATACCTCAACCAGGGCATCATACACAATAGAGAGACAGTAAATACTCTAACAATTCCTCAACCAGGGCATCATACACAAAAGAGAGACAGTAAATACTCTAACAATTCCTCAACCAGGGCATCATACACAATAGAGAGACAGTACATACTCTAACAATACCTCAACCAGGGCATCATACACAATAGAGATACAGTAAATACTCTAACAATACCTCAACCAGGTTATCATACACAATAGAGAGACAGTAAATACTCTAACAATTCCTCAACCAGGGCATCATACACAATAGAGAGACAGTACATACTCTAACAATACCTCAACCAGGGCATCATACACAATAGAGAGACAGTAAATACTCTAACAATTCCTCAACCAGGGCATCATATACAATAGAGAGACAGTAAATACTCTAACAATACCTCAACCAGGGCATCATATACAATAGAGAGTAAATACTCTAACAATACCTCAACCAGGGCATCATACACAATAGAGAGACAGTAAATACTCTAACAATACCTCAACCAGGGCATCATACACAATAGAGAGACAGTAAATACTCTAACAATACCTCAACCAGGGCATCATACACAATAGAGAGACAGTAAATACTCTAACAATTCCTCAACCAGGGCATCATACACAATAGAGAGACAGTAAATACTCTAACAATTCCTCAACCAGGGCATCATACACAATAGAGAGACAGTAAATACTCTAACAATTCCTCAACCAGGGCATCATACACAATAGAGAGACAGTACATACTCTAACAATACCTCAACCAGGGCATCATATACAATAGAGAGTAAATACTCTAACAATTCCTCAACCAGGGCATCATACACAATAGAGAGACAGTACATACTCTAACAATACCTCAACCAGGGCATCATATACAATAGAGAGTAAATACTCTAACAATACCTCAACCAGGGCATCATACACAATAGAGAGACAGTAAATACTCTAACAATACCTCAACCAGGTCATCATACACAATAGAGAGACAGTAAATACTCTAACAATACCTCAACCAGGGCATCATATACAATAGAGAGACAGTAAATACTCTAACAATACCTCAACCAGGGCATCATATACAATAGAGAGACAGTAAATACTCTAACAATACCTCAACCAGGGCATCATATACAATAGACAGTAAATACTCTAACAATACCTCAACCAGGGCATCATATACAATAGAGAGTAAATACTCTAACAATACCTCAACCAGGGCATCATATACAATAGAGAGACAGTAAATACTGTAACAATACCTCAACCAGGGCATCATATACAATAGAGAGTAAATACTCTAACAATACCTCAACCAGGGCATCATACACAATAGAGAGACAGTAAACACGCTAACAATACCTCAACCAGGGCATCATATACAATAGAGAGTAAATACTCTAACAATACCTCAACCAGGGCATCATACACAATAGAGAGACAGTAAATACTCTAACAATTCCTCAACCAGGGCATCATACACAATAGAGAGACAGTACATACTCTAACAATACCTCAACCAGGGCATCATACACAATAGAGAGACAGTAAATACTCTAACAATACCTCAACCAGGGCATCATACACAATAGAGAGTAAATACTCTAACAATACCTCAACCAGGTTATCATACACAATAGAGAGACAGTAAATACTCTAACAATTCCTCAACCAGGGCATCATACACAATAGAGAGACAGTAAATACTCTAACAATACCTCAACCAGGGCATCATATACAATAGAGAGACAGTAAATACTCTAACAATACCTCAACCAGGGCATCATACACAATAGAGAGACAGTAAATACTCTAACAATTCCTCAACCAGGGCATCATACACAATAGAGAGACAGTACATACTCTAACAATACCTCAACCAGGGCATCATATACAATAGAGAGTAAATACTCTAACAATACCTCAACCAGGGCATCATACACAATAGAGAGACAGTAAATACTCTAACAATACCTCAACCAGGGCATCATACACCATAGAGAGAGTAAATACTGTAACAATACCTCAACCAGGGCATCATACACAATAGAGAGACAGTAAATACTCTAACAATTCCTCAACCAGGGCATCATACACAATAGAGAGACAGTAAATACTCTAACAATACCTCAACCAGGGCATCATACACAATAGAGAGAGTAAATACTCTAACAATACCTCAACCAGGGCATCATACACAATAGAGAGACAGTAAATACTCTAACAATTCCTCAACCAGGGCATCATACACAATAGAGAGACAGTACATACTCTAACAATACCTCAACCAGGGCATCATACACAATAGAGAGACAGTAAATACTCTAACAATACCTCAACCAGGGCATCATACACAATAGAGAGTAAATACTCTAACAATACCTCAACCAGGGCATCATACACAATAGAGAGTAAATACTCTAACAATACCTCAACCAGGGCATCATACACAATAGAGAGACAGTAAATACTCTAACAATACCTCAACCAGGGCATCATACACCATAGAGAGAGTAAATACTGTAACAATACCTCAACCAGGGCATCATACACAATAGAGAGACAGTAAATACTCTAACAATACCTCAACCAGGGCATCATATACAATAGAGAGACAGTAAATACTGTAACAATACCTCAACCAGGGCATCATACACAATAGAGAGACAGTAAATACTCTAACAATACCTCAACCAGGGCATCATATACAATAGAGAGACAGTAAATACTGTAACAATACCTCAACCAGGGCATCATATACAATAGAGAGACAGTAAATACTCTAACAATACCTCAACCAGGGCATCATACACAATAGAGAGAGTAAATACTCTAACAATACCTCAACCAGGGCATCATACACAATAGAGAGACAGTAAATACTCTAACAATACCTCAACCAGGGCATCATATACAATAGAGAGACAGTAAATACTGTAACAATACCTCAACCAGGGCATCATATACAATAGAGAGTAAATACTCTAACAATACCTCAACCAGGGCATCATACACAATAGAGAGACAGTAAATACTCTAACAATTCCTCAACCAGGGCATCATACACAATAGAGAGACAGTAAATACTCTAACAATTCCTCAACCAGGGCATCATACACAATAGAGAGACAGTAAATACTCTAACAATACCTCAACCAGGGCATCATACACAATAGAGAGTAAATACTCTAACAATACCTCAACCAGGGCATCATACACAATAGAGAGAGTAAATACTCTAACAATACCTCAACCAGGGCATCATACACAATAGAGAGACAGTAAATACTCAAACAATACCTCAACCAGGGCATCATATACAATAGAGAGTAAATACTCTAACAATACCTCAACCAGGGCATCATATACAATAGAGAGTAAATACTGTAACAATACCTCAACCAGGGCATCATACACAATAGAGAGAGTAAATACTCTAACAATTCCTCAACCAGGGCATCATATACAATAGAGAGACAGTAAATACTCTAACAATTCCTCAACCAGGGCATCATATACAATAGAGAGACAGTAAATACTCTAACAATACCTCAACCAGGGCATCATATACAATAGAGAGACAGTAAATACTCTAACAATACCTCAACCAGGGCATCATACACAATAGAGAGAGTAAATACTCTAACAATACCTCAACCAGGGCATCATACACAATAGAGAGACAGTAAATACTCTAACAATACCTCAACCAGGGCATCATATACAATAGAGAGTAAATACTCTAACAATTCCTCAACCAGGGCATCATACACAATAGAGAGACAGTACATACTATAACAATACCTCAACCAGGGCATCATACACAATAGAGAGAGTAAATACTCTAACAATTCCTCAACCAGGGCATCATACACAATAGAGAGACAGTAAATACTCTAACAATACCTCAACCAGGGCATCATATACAATAGAGAGACAGTAAATACTCTAACAATACCTCAACCAGGGCATCATACACAATAGAGAGTAAATACTCTAACAATACCTCAACCAGGGCATCATACACAATAGAGAGAGTAAATACTCTAACAATACCTCAACCAGGGCATCATACACAATAGAGAGACAGTAAATACTCTAACAATACCTCAACCAGGGCATCATATACAATAGAGAGTAAATACTCTAACAATACCTCAACCAGGGCATCATATACAATAGAGAGTAAATACTGTAACAATACCTCAACCAGGGCATCATACACAATAGAGAGTAAATACTCTAACAATTCCTCAACCAGGGCATCATATACAATAGAGAGACAGTAAATACTCTAACAATTCTTCAACCAGGGCATCATATACAATAGAGAGACAGTAAATACTCTAACAATACCTCAACCAGGGCATCATATACAATAGAGAGACAGTAAATACTCTAACAATACCTCAACCAGGGCATCATACACAATAGAGAGAGTAAATACTCTAACAATACCTCAACCAGGGCATCATACACAATAGAGAGACAGTAAATACTCTAACAATACCTCAACCAGGGCATCATATACAATAGAGAGTAAATACTCTAACAATTCCTCAACCAGGGCATCATACACAATAGAGAGACAGTAAATACTCTAACAATACCTCAACCAGGGCATCATACACAATAGAGAGACAGTACATACTCTAACAATACCTCAACCAGGGCATCATATACAATAGAGAGTAAATACTCTAACAATTCCTCAACCAGGGCATCATACACAATAGAGAGACAGTACATACTCTAACAATACCTCAACCAGGGCATCATATACAATAGAGAGTAAATACTCTAACAATACCTCAACCAGGGCATCATACACAATAGAGAGACAGTAAATACTCTAACAATACCTCAACCAGGTCATCATACACAATAGAGAGACAGTAAATACTCTAACAATACCTCAACCAGGGCATCATATACAATAGAGAGACAGTAAATACTCTAACAATACCTCAACCAGGGCATCATATACAATAGAGAGACAGTAAATACTCTAACAATACCTCAACCAGGGCATCATATACAATAGACAGTAAATACTCTAACAATACCTCAACCAGGGCATCATATACAATAGAGAGTAAATACTCTAACAATACCTCAACCAGGGCATCATATACAATAGAGAGACAGTAAATACTGTAACAATACCTCAACCAGGGCATCATATACAATAGAGAGTAAATACTCTAACAATACCTCAACCAGGGCATCATACACAATAGAGAGACAGTAAATACGCTAACAATACCTCAACCAGGGCATCATATACAATAGAGAGTAAATACTCTAACAATACCTCAACCAGGGCATCATACACAATAGAGAGACAGTAAATACTCTAACAATTCCTCAACCAGGGCATCATACACAATAGAGAGACAGTACATACTCTAACAATACCTCAACCAGGGCATCATACACAATAGAGAGACAGTAAATACTCTAACAATACCTCAACCAGGGCATCATACACAATAGAGAGTAAATACTCTAACAATACCTCAACCAGGTTATCATACACAATAGAGAGACAGTAAATACTCTAACAATTCCTCAACCAGGGCATCATACACAATAGAGAGACAGTAAATACTCTAACAATACCTCAACCAGGGCATCATATACAATAGAGAGACAGTAAATACTCTAACAATACCTCAACCAGGGTATCATACACAATAGAGAGACAGTAAATACTCTAACAATTCCTCAACCAGGGAATCATACACAATAGAGAGACAGTACATACTCTAACAATACCTCAACCAGGGCATCATATACAATAGAGAGTAAATACTCTAACAATACCTCAACCAGGGCATCATACACAATAGAGAGACAGTAAATACTCTAACAATACCTCAACCAGGGCATCATACACCATAGAGAGAGTAAATACTGTAACAATACCTCAACCAGGGCATCATACACAATAGAGAGACAGTAAATACTCTAACAATTCCTCAACCAGGGCATCATACACAATAGAGAGACAGTAAATACTCTAACAATACCTCAACCAGGGCATCATACACAATAGAGAGAGTAAATACTCTAACAATACCTCAACCAGGGCATCATACACAATAGAGAGACAGTAAATACTCTAACAATACCTCAACCAGGGCATCATACACAATAGAGAGAGTAAATACTCTAACAATTCCTCAACCAGGGCATCATATACAATAGAGAGACAGTAAATACTCTAACAATACCTCAACCAGGGCATCATACACAATAGAGAGTAAATACTCTAACAATACCTCAACCAGGGCATCATACACAATAGAGAGTAAATACTCTAACAATACCTCAACCAGGGCATCATACACAATGGAGAGACAGTAAATACTCTAACAATACCTCAACCAGGGCATCATACACCATAGAGAGAGTAAATACTGTAACAATACCTCAACCAGGGCATCATACACAATAGAGAGACAGTAAATACTCTAACAATACCTCAACCAGGGCATCATATACAATAGAGAGACAGTAAATACTGTAACAATACCTCAACCAGGGCATCATACACAATAGAGAGACAGTAAATACTCTAACAATACCTCAACCAGGGCATCATACACAATAGAGAGAAATACTCTAACAATTCCTCAACCAGGGCATCATATACAATAGAGAGACAGTAAATACTCTAACAATACCTCAACCAGGGCATCATACACAATAGAGAGTAAATACTCTAACAATACCTCAACCAGGGCATCATACACAATAGAGAGACAAATACTCTAACAATACCTCAACCAGGGCATCATACACAATAGAGAGACAGTAAATACTCTAACAATACCTCAACCAGGGCATCATACACCATAGAGAGTAAATACTGTAACAATACCTCAACCAGGGCATCATACACAATAGAGAGACAGTAAATACTCTAACAATACCTCAACCAGGGCATCATATACAATAGAGAGACAGTAAATACTGTAACAATACCTCAACCAGGGCATCATACACAATAGAGAGACAGTAAATACTCTAACAATACCTCAACCAGGGCATCATATACAATAGAGAGACAGTAAATACTGTAACAATACCTCAACCAGGGCATCATATACAATAGAGAGACAGTAAATACTCTAACAATACCTCAACCAGGGCATCATACACAATAGAGAGAGTAAATACTCTAACAATACCTCAACCAGGGCATCATACACAATAGAGAGACAGTAAATACTCTAACAATACCTCAACCAGGGCATCATATACAATAGAGAGACAGTAAATACTGTAACAATACCTCAACCAGGGCATCATATACAATAGAGAGTAAATACTCTAACAATACCTCAACCAGGGCATCATACACAATAGAGAGACAGTAAATACTCTAACAATTCCTCAACCAGGGCATCATACACAATAGAGAGACAGTAAATACTCTAACAATTCCTCAACCAGGGCATCATACACAATAGAGAGACAGTAAATACTCTAACAATACCTCAACCAGGGCATCATACACAATAGAGAGTAAATACTCTAACAATACCTCAACCAGGGCATCATACACAATAGAGAGAGTAAATACTCTAACAATACCTCAACCAGGGCATCATACACAATAGAGAGACAGTAAATACTCAAACAATACCTCAACCAGGGCATCATATACAATAGAGAGTAAATACTCTAACAATACCTCAACCAGGGCATCATATACAATAGAGAGTAAATACTGTAACAATACCTCAACCAGGGCATCATACACAATAGAGAGAGTAAATACTCTAACAATTCCTCAACCAGGGCATCATATACAATAGAGAGACAGTAAATACTCTAACAATTCCTCAACCAGGGCATCATATACAATAGAGAGACAGTAAATACTCTAACAATACCTCAACCAGGGCATCATATACAATAGAGAGACAGTAAATACTCTAACAATACCTCAACCAGGGCATCATACACAATAGAGAGAGTAAATACTCTAACAATACCTCAACCAGGGCATCATACACAATAGAGAGACAGTAAATACTCTAACAATACCTCAACCAGGGCATCATATACAATAGAGAGTAAATACTCTAACAATTCCTCAACCAGGGCATCATACACAATAGAGAGACAGTACATACTCTAACAATACCTCAACCAGGGCATCATACACAATAGAGAGAGTAAATACTCTAACAATTCCTCAACCAGGGCATCATACACAATAGAGAGACAGTAAATACTCTAACAATACCTCAACCAGGGCATCATATACAATAGAGAGACAGTAAATACTCTAACAATACCTCAACCAGGGCATCATACACAATAGAGAGTAAATACTCTAACAATACCTCAACCAGGGCATCATACACAATAGAGAGAGTAAATACTCTAACAATACCTCAACCAGGGCATCATACACAATAGAGAGACAGTAAATACTCTAACAATACCTCAACCAGGGCATCATATACAATAGAGAGTAAATACTCTAACAATACCTCAACCAGGGCATCATATACAATAGAGAGTAAATACTGTAACAATACCTCAACCAGGGCATCATACACAATAGAGAGAGTAAATACTCTAACAATTCCTCAACCAGGGCATCATATACAATAGAGAGACAGTAAATACTCTAACAATTCCTCAACCAGGGCATCATATACAATAGAGAGACAGTAAATACTCTAACAATACCTCAACCAGGGCATCATATACAATAGAGAGACAGTAAATACTCTAACAATACCTCAACCAGGGCATCATACACAATAGAGAGAGTAAATACTCTAACAATACCTCAACCAGGGCATCATACACAATAGAGAGACAGTAAATACTCTAACAATACCTCAACCAGGGCATCATATACAATAGAGAGTAAATACTCTAACAATTCCTCAACCAGGGCATCATACACAATAGAGAGACAGTACATACTCTAACAATACCTCAACCAGGGCATCATACACAATAGAGAGAGTAAATACTCTAACAATTCCTCAACCAGGGCATCATACACAATAGAGAGACAGTAAATACTCTAACAATACCTCAACCAGGGCATCATATACAATAGAGAGACAGTAAATACTCTAACAATACCTCAACCAGGGCATCATACACAATAGAGAGACAGTAAATACTCTAACAATACCTCAACCAGGTTATCATACACAATAGAGAGACAGTAAATACTCTAACAATACCTCAACCAGGGCATCATACACAATAGAGAGAGTAAATACTCTAACAATACCTCAACCAGGGCATCATATACAATAGAGAGTAAATACTCTAACAATACCTCAACCAGGGCATCATATACAATAGAGAGACAGTAAATACTCTAACAATACCTCAACCAGGGCATCATACACAATAGAGAGACAGTAAATACTCTAACAATTCCTCAACCAGGGCATCATACACAATAGAGAGACAGTACATACTCTAACAATACCTCAACCAGGGCATCATATACAATAGAGAGTAAATACTCTAACAATACCTCAACCAGGGCATCATACACAATAGAGAGACAGTAAATACTCTAACAATACCTCAACCAGGTCATCATACACAATAGAGAGACAGTAAATACTCTAACAATACCTCAACCAGGGCATCATATACAATAGAGAGACAGTAAATACTCTAACAATACCTCAACCAGGGCATCATATACAATAGAGAGACAGTAAATACTCTAACAATACCTCAACCAGGGCATCATATACAATAGACAGTAAATACTCTAACAATACCTCAACCAGGGCATCATATACAATAGAGAGTAAATACTCTAACAATACCTCAACCAGGGCATCATATACAATAGAGAGACAGTAAATACTGTAACAATACCTCAACCAGGGCATCATATACAATAGAGAGTAAATACTCTAACAATACCTCAACCAGGGCATCATATACAATAGAGAGACAGTAAATACTGTAACAATACCTCAACCAGGGCATCATATACAATAGAGAGTAAATACTCTAACAATACCTCAACCAGGGCATCATACACAATAGAGAGACAGTAAATACGCTAACAATACCTCAACCAGGGCATCATATACAATAGAGAGTAAATACTCTAACAATACCTCAACCAGGGCATCATACACAATAGAGAGACAGTAAATACTCTAACAATTCCTCAACCAGGGCATCATACACAATAGAGAGACAGTACATACTCTAACAATACCTCAACCAGGGCATCATACACAATAGAGAGTAAATACTCTAACAATACCTCAACCAGGTTATCATACACAATAGAGAGACAGTAAATACTCTAACAATTCCTCAACCAGGGCATCATACACAATAGAGAGACAGTACATACTCTAACAATACCTCAACCAGGGCATCATACACAATAGAGAGAGTAAATACTCTAACAATTCCTCAACCAGGGCATCATACACAATAGAGAGACAGTAAATACTCTAACAATACCTCAACCAGGGCATCATATACAATAGAGAGACAGTAAATACTCTAACAATACCTCAACCAGGGCATCATACACAATAGAGAGACAGTAAATACTCTAACAATTCCTCAACCAGGGCATCATACACAATAGAGAGACAGTACATACTCTAACAATACCTCAACCAGGGCATCATATACAATAGAGAGTAAATACTCTAACAATACCTCAACCAGGGCATCATACACAATAGAGAGACAGTAAATACTCTAACAATACCTCAACCAGGGCATCATACACCATAGAGAGAGTAAATACTGTAACAATACCTCAACCAGGGCATCATACACAATAGAGAGACAGTAAATACTCTAACAATTCCTCAACCAGGGCATCATACACAATAGAGAGACAGTAAATACTCTAACAATACCTCAACCAGGTTATCATACACAATAGAGAGACAGTAAATACTCTAACAATACCTCAACCAGGGCATCATACACAATAGAGAGAGTAAATACTCTAACAATACCTCAACCAGGGCATCATATACAATAGAGAGTAAATACTCTAACAATACCTCAACCAGGGCATCATATACAATAGAGAGACAGTAAATACTCTAACAATACCTCAACCAGGGCATCATACACAATAGAGAGACAGTAAATACTCTAACAATTCCTCAACCAGGGCATCATACACAATAGAGAGACAGTACATACTCTAACAATACCTCAACCAGGGCATCATATACAATAGAGAGTAAATACTCTAACAATACCTCAACCAGGGCATCATACACAATAGAGAGACAGTAAATACTCTAACAATACCTCAACCAGGTCATCATACACAATAGAGAGACAGTAAATACTCTAACAATACCTCAACCAGGGCATCATATACAATAGAGAGACAGTAAATACTCTAACAATACCTCAACCAGGGCATCATATACAATAGAGAGACAGTAAATACTCTAACAATACCTCAACCAGGGCATCATATACAATAGACAGTAAATACTCTAACAATACCTCAACCAGGGCATCATATACAATAGAGAGTAAATACTCTAACAATACCTCAACCAGGGCATCATATACAATAGAGAGACAGTAAATACTGTAACAATACCTCAACCAGGGCATCATATACAATAGAGAGTAAATACTCTAACAATACCTCAACCAGGGCATCATATACAATAGAGAGACAGTAAATACTGTAACAATACCTCAACCAGGGCATCATATACAATAGAGAGTAAATACTCTAACAATACCTCAACCAGGGCATCATACACAATAGAGAGACAGTAAATACGCTAACAATACCTCAACCAGGGCATCATATACAATAGAGAGTAAATACTCTAACAATACCTCAACCAGGGCATCATACACAATAGAGAGACAGTAAATACTCTAACAATTCCTCAACCAGGGCATCATACACAATAGAGAGACAGTACATACTCTAACAATACCTCAACCAGGGCATCATACACAATAGAGAGTAAATACTCTAACAATACCTCAACCAGGTTATCATACACAATAGAGAGACAGTAAATACTCTAACAATTCCTCAACCAGGGCATCATACACAATAGAGAGACAGTACATACTCTAACAATACCTCAACCAGGGCATCATACACAATAGAGAGTAAATACTCTAACAATTCCTCAACCAGGGCATCATACACAATAGAGAGACAGTAAATACTCTAACAATACCTCAACCAGGGCATCATATACAATAGAGAGACAGTAAATACTCTAACAATACCTCAACCAGGGCATCATACACAATAGAGAGACAGTAAATACTCTAACAATTCCTCAACCAGGGCATCATACACAATAGAGAGACAGTACATACTCTAACAATACCTCAACCAGGGCATCATATACAATAGAGAGTAAATACTCTAACAATACCTCAACCAGGGCATCATACACAATAGAGAGACAGTAAATACTCTAACAATACCTCAACCAGGGCATCATACACCATAGAGAGAGTAAATACTGTAACAATACCTCAACCAGGGCATCATACACAATAGAGAGACAGTAAATACTCTAACAATTCCTCAACCAGGGCATCATACACAATAGAGAGACAGTAAATACTCTAACAATACCTCAACCAGGGCATCATACACAATAGAGAGAGTAAATACTCTAACAATACCTCAACCAGGGCATCATACACAATAGAGAGACAGTAAATACTCTAACAATACCTCAACCAGGGCATCATACACAATAGAGAGAGTAAATACTCTAACAATTCCTCAACCAGGGCATCATATACAATAGAGAGACAGTAAATACTCTAACAATACCTCAACCAGGGCATCATACACAATAGAGAGTAAATACTCTAACAATACCTCAACCAGGGCATCATACACAATAGAGAGTAAATACTCTAACAATACCTCAACCAGGGCATCATACACAATAGAGACAGTAAATACTCTAACAATACCTCAACCAGGGCATCATACACCATAGAGAGAGTAAATACTGTAACAATACCTCAACCAGAGCATCATACACAATAGAGAGACAGTAAATACTCTAACAATACCTCAACCAGGGCATCATATACAATAGAGAGACAGTAAATACTGTAACAATACCTCAACCAGGGCATCATACACAATAGAGAGAGTAAATACTCTAACAATACCTCAACCAGGGCATCATACACAATAGAGAGACAGTAAATACTCTAACAATTCCTCAACCAGGGCATCATACACAATAGAGAGACAGTACATACTCTAACAATACCTCAACCAGGGCATCATACACAATAGAGAGAGTAAATACTCTAACAATTCCTCAACCAGGGCATCATACACAATAGAGAGACAGTAAATACTCTAACAATACCTCAACCAGGGCATCATATACAATAGAGAGACAGTAAATACTCTAACAATACCTCAACCAGGGCATCATACACAATAGAGAGTAAATACTCTAACAATACCTCAACCAGGGCATCATACACAATAGAGAGACAGTAAATACTCTAACAATACCTCAACCAGGGCATCATACACAATAGAGAGACAGTAAATACTCTAACAATACCTCAACCAGGGCATCATATACAATAGAGAGTAAATACTCTAACAATACCTCAACCAGGGCATCATATACAATAAGAAAGTAAATACTGTAACAATACCTCAACCAGGGCATCATACACAATAGAGAGAGTAAATACTCTAACAATTCCTCAACCAGGGCATCATATACAATAGAGAGACAGTAAATACTCTAACAATTCCTCAACCAGGGCATCATATACAATAGAGAGACAGTAAATACTCTAACAATTCCTCAACCAGGGCATCATATACAATAGAGAGACAGTAAATACTCTAACAATACCTCAACCAGGGCATCATACACAATAGAGAGAGTAAATACTCTAACAATACCTCAACCAGGGCATCATACACAATAGAGAGACAGTAAATACTCTAACAATACCTCAACCAGGGCATCATATACAATAGAGAGTAAATACTCTAACAATTCCTCAACCAGGGCATCATACACAATAGAGAGACAGTACATACTCTAACAATACCTCAACCAGGGCATCATACACAATAGAGAGAGTAAATACTCTAACAATTCCTCAACCAGGGCATCATACACAATAGAGAGACAGTAAATACTCTAACAATACCTCAACCAGGGCATCATATACAATAGAGAGACAGTAAATACTCTAACAATACCTCAACCAGGGCATCATACACAATAGAGAGACAGTAAATACTCTAACAATACCTCAACCAGGTTATCATACACAATAGAGAGACAGTAAATACTCTAACAATACCTCAACCAGGGCATCATACACAATAGAGAGAGTAAATACTCTAACAATACCTCAACCAGGGCATCATATACAATAGAGAGTAAATACTCTAACAATACCTCAACCAGGGCATCATATACAATAGAGAGACAGTAAATACTCTAACAATACCTCAACCAGGGCATCATACACAATAGAGAGACAGTAAATACTCTAACAATACCTCAACCAGGGCATCATATACAATAGAGAGACAGTAAATACTCTAACAATACCTCAACCAGGGCATCATATACAATAGACAGTAAATACTCTAACAATACCTCAACCAGGGCATCATATACAATAGAGAGTAAATACTCTAACAATACCTCAACCAGGGCATCATATACAATAGAGAGACAGTAAATACTGTAACAATACCTCAACCAGGGCATCATATACAATAGAGAGTAAATACTCTAACAATACCTCAACCAGGGCATCATATACAATAGAGAGACAGTAAATACTGTAACAATACCTCAACCAGGGCATCATATACAATAGAGAGTAAATACTCTAACAATACCTCAACCAGGGCATCATACACAATAGAGAGACAGTAAATACGCTAACAATACCTCAACCAGGGCATCATATACAATAGAGAGTAAATACTCTAACAATACCTCAACCAGGGCATCATACACAATAGAGAGACAGTAAATACTCTAACAATTCCTCAACCAGGGCATCATACACAATAGAGAGACAGTACATACTCTAACAATACCTCAACCAGGGCATCATACACAATAGAGAGTAAATACTCTAACAATACCTCAACCAGGTTATCATACACAATAGAGAGACAGTAAATACTCTAACAATTCCTCAACCAGGGCATCATACACAATAGAGAGACAGTACATACTCTAACAATACCTCAACCAGGGCATCATACACAATAGAGAGAGTAAATACTCTAACAATTCCTCAACCAGGGCATCATACACAATAGAGAGACAGTAAATACTCTAACAATACCTCAACCAGGGCATCATATACAATAGAGAGACAGTAAATACTCTAACAATACCTCAACCAGGGCATCATACACAATAGAGAGACAGTAAATACTCTAACAATTCCTCAACCAGGGCATCATACACAATAGAGAGACAGTACATACTCTAACAATACCTCAACCAGGGCATCATATACAATAGAGAGTAAATACTCTAACAATACCTCAACCAGGGCATCATACACAATAGAGAGACAGTAAATACTCTAACAATACCTCAACCAGGGCATCATACACCATAGAGAGAGTAAATACTGTAACAATACCTCAACCAGGGCATCATACACAATAGAGAGACAGTAAATACTCTAACAATTCCTCAACCAGGGCATCATATACAATAGAGAGACAGTAAATACTCTAACAATACCTCAACCAGGGCATCATATACAATAGAGAGTAAATACTCTAACAATACCTCAACCAGGGCATCATACACAATAGAGAGACAGTAAATACTCTAACAATACCTCAACCAGGGCATCATACACAATAGAGAGAGTAAATACTCTAACAATTCCTCAACCAGGGCATCATATACAATAGAGAGACAGTAAATACTCTAACAATACCTCAACCAGGGCATCATACACAATAGAGAGTAAATACTCTAACAATACCTCAACCAGGGCATCATACACAATAGAGAGTAAATACTCTAACAATACCTCAACCAGGGCATCATACACAATAGAGACAGTAAATACTCTAACAATACCTCAACCAGGGCATCATACACCATAGAGAGAGTAAATACTGTAACAATACCTCAACCAGAGCATCATACACAATAGAGAGACAGTAAATACTCTAACAATACCTCAACCAGGGCATCATATACAATAGAGAGACAGTAAATACTGTAACAATACCTCAACCAGGGCATCATACACAATAGAGAGAGTAAATACTCTAACAATACCTCAACCAGGGCATCATACACAATAGAGAGACAGTAAATACTCTAACAATACCTCAACCAGGGCATCATATACAATAGAGAGACAGTAAATACTGTAACAATACCTCAACCAGGGCATCATATACAATAGAGAGTAAATACTCTAACAATACCTCAACCAGGGCATCATACACAATAGAGAGACAGTAAATACTCTAACAATTCCTCAACCAGGGCATCATACACAATAGAGAGACAGTAAATACTCTAACAATTCCTCAACCAGGGCATCATACACAATAGAGAGTAAATACTCTAACAATACCTCAACCAGGGCATCATACACAATAGAGAGAGTAAATACTCTAACAATACCTCAACCAGGGCATCATACACAATAGAGAGACAGTAAATACTCAAACAATACCTCAACCAGGGCATCATATACAATAGAGAGTAAATACTCTAACAATACCTCAACCAGGGCATCATATACAATAGAGAGTAAATACTGTAACAATACCTCAACCAGGGCATCATACACCATAGAGAGAGTAAATACTGTAACAATACCTCAACCAGGGCATAATATACAATAGAGAGACAGTAAATACTCTAACAATTCCTCAACCAGGGCATCAAATACAATAGAGAGACAGTAAATACTCTAACAATACCTCAACCAGGGCATCATACACAATAGAGAGACAGTAAATACTCTAACAATACCTCAACCAGGGCATCATACACAATAGAGAGTAAATACTCTAACAATACCTCAACCAGGGCATCATACACAATAGAGAGACAGTAAATACTCTAACAATACCTCAACCAGGGCATCATATACAATAGAGAGTAAATACTCTAACAATTCCTCAACCAGGGCATCATACACAATAGAGAGACAGTACATACTCTAACAATACCTCAACCAGGGCATCATACACAATAGAGAGAGTAAATACTCTAACAATTCCTCAACCAGGGCATCATACACAATAGAGAGACAGTAAATACTCTAACAATACCTCAACCAGGGCATCATATACAATAGAGAGACAGTAAATACTCTAACAATACCTCAACCAGGGCATCATACACAATAGAGAGTAAATACTCTAACAATACCTCAACCAGGGCATCATACACAATAGAGAGAGTAAATACTCTAACAATACCTCAACCAGGGCATCATACACAATAGAGAGACAGTACATACTCTAACAATACCTCAACCAGGGCATCATATACAATAGAGAGTAAATACTCTAACAATACCTCAACCAGGGCATCATATACAATAGAGAGTAAATACTGTAACAATACCTCAACCAGGGCATCATACACAATAGAGAGAGTAAATACTCTAACAATTCCTCAACCAGGGCATCATATACAATAGAGAGACAGTAAATACTCTAACAATTCCTCAACCAGGGCATCATATACAATAGAGAGACAGTAAATACTCTAACAATACCTCAACCAGGGCATCATATACAATAGAGAGACAGTAAATACTCTAACAATACCTCAACCAGGGCATCATACACAATAGAGAGAGTAAATACTCTAACAATACCTCAACCAGGGCATCATACACAATAGAGAGACAGTAAATACTCTAACAATACCTCAACCAGGGCATCATATACAATAGAGAGTAAATACTCTAACAATTCCTCAACCAGGGCATCATACACAATAGAGAGACAGTACATACTCTAACAATACCTCAACCAGGGCATCATACACAATAGAGAGAGTAAATACTCTAACAATTCCTCAACCAGGGCATCATACACAATAGAGAGACAGTAAATACTCTAACAATACCTCAACCAGGGCATCATATACAATAGAGAGACAGTAAATACTCTAACAATACCTCAACCAGGGCATCATATACAATAGAGAGACAGTAAATACTCTAACAATACCTCAACCAGGTTATCATACACAATAGAGAGACAGTAAATACTCTAACAATACCTCAACCAGGTTATCATACACAATAGAGAGACAGTAAATACTCTAACAATACCTCAACCAGGGCATCATACACAATAGAGAGAGTAAATACTCTAACAATACCTCAACCAGGGCATCATATACAATAGAGAGTAAATACTCTAACAATACCTCAACAAGAGGTATACACAAAATACAGAAAACACACAACACATGCTAGTATAACAAATCCAATGCATTTGTTATGAAGATGAGATATGAAATACACTGTAGAAAAGATACGGAACATAAAAACCTCTCGGACCAAAGACATGAAGCACACTATAAGGACTGTATGAAGTATAAACGTCTGGTGCCACGTGGTTTCAGGGTTCATTCCACGTGGTTACAGGGTTCATTCCACGTGGTTACAGGGTTCATTCCACGTGGTTACAGGGTTCATTCCACGTGGTTACAGGGTTCATTCCACGTGGTTACAGGGTTCATTCCACATGGTTACAGAGTTCATTCCACGTGGTTACAGAGTTCATTCCAAGTGGTTACAGGGTTCATTTCACGTGGTTACAGGGTTCATTCCACGTGGTTACAGAATTCATTCCGCGTGGTTACAGAGTTCATTCGGCAAGGTTACAGGGTTCATTCCACGTGGTTACAGAGTTCATTCCACGTGGTTACAGGGTTCATTCCACGCGGTTACAGAGTTCATTCCACGTGGTTACAGAGTTCAAACAGAAACAACTCGAAGGGTTAAGTGTAGGTATTAATTCCGAGTGGTTAAGGTTAGTGCATAAAACAAAATAATAATAAACAATGCTGTTTCCATTTCATATCATCAAATACTCTGCTTTCTAGAGCAGGTATTCCCAAACTGGGGTACTCGCAATGCCATCGGGGGTACGCCAAATAAAAATCAGATTCACATTTTTTTAAATATAACATCTTCCAACGGGGCTATACATTTGGGTGAGGTTTTTTCCTTGCCTGAGTAGCCTCGTTTCACTGCCGAAAATAAAATGAAACCATGTAGTGTTCATCGAAATAACAACACAATGTCAAATACAGGTAGCCTAGGCAAACAATTAATATATAATCACATTAACTGTTACTCTCTCGCGGGAATTCCACTAACGGTCCGTTTGTAGCCAAACGTAGCTGCTGCTCATTCAGTTTGCTCGAAAATTGGTTTAAAAAAAAGTAGGAACACATACCATAGGAACACATACCATAGGAACACATACCATAGGAACACATACCAGCTCTATTGGGAGTACTGCTACTACCAGCAGTACTACACCTGCACCTGTCGACGACAAACGTTGTGTTGTTAGCTCAGCTAGCATGGACACTGACAGTTGTGAATCTGATTCAGTCGAAGAGCTGGTATATGTCCTCTACATTTACGGGGGTTTAAGGAAGACATCCTCTTCTGCAAACCACTGGAAACCAGGACAACAGGAGAGGATATTTTTAAAGTACTGGACAGTTTTGTGACATCAAATGGACTTTGGTGGTCAAGATGTGTTGGTATCTGTGGTGCAAAAGCCATGACAGGGAGACAGTGGAGTGGTAACGTGCAAGCAGTTGCTCCCAACGCCACTTTTTTATAATTGTATTTTTATTTAACCTTTATTTAACCAGGAAGGGCTCGTTGAGATTAAAATCTCTTTTTCAAGAGCGCCCTGGCCAAGATGACTTCACCAAGTCATTACAAAACAATTACAGACAGACAACATGAAAAAATACAAGTGATCTAGTAAAAACCATTGAATTCACAAGAGTATAAAACAGCAAATTAAAAACATTGACAGGTCAGGGAATCAGCCTCAAAATCCTTCATCAGTGATTTTAAAAAAACAATCGGGACAAGTTCTTCCAGTTTAAAAGTATTTTGTAAGGTGTTCCAAGACTATGGCACAGAGTACATAAAAGCCCTATTACCAAATTCAGTTCGGACATTTGGAACAGTTAGCAGGATAAAGTTCAGCGAACGAAGAGAGTACCCACCACATTTCTGAACAATAAAAATGCCCAAATAAAAAGGTAGTAAACCCAAAATGGCTTTGTAAATAAAAGTATACCAGTGACTGAGCCTACGAGTGACTAGCGAAGGCCAGCCAACACTGGTATACAAAGTGCAGTGGTGCATAAGGGTTTTGCAGTTTAAAATACATCTCAAAGTGCCATGGTAAAGAGTGTCAATTGATCTCAAACACTGAGCGGAAGCATTCATATATAAAATATCCCCATAGTCTAGTAAAGGCATAAATGTAGCAGATACTAGCCTCCTTCTGGCTTCAAAAGAAAAACAGGCCTTATTCCTAAAATAAAATCTCAATTTCAGCTTCATTTTTTTTGTAAGTTGTTGAATATGCAATTTAAAAGAGATGCCGTCATCAATTAAAATTCCATGATATTTATATGAGGTTACAACCTCAATCTCCTTGTCCTGACAGGTAGTAATAGGTGAAAGGTTCAGAGTTCTATTTCTTGCATTAGAAAACATCATTAGTTTAGTTTTGTCAGTATTGAGGATCAGCTTCAATTGACCCAAGGTATGTTGAACAGTATAAAAAGCAGTTTGCATGTTCTGGAAAGCTTTTGTAAGAGACGAGGCACAACAGTAAATAACAGTATCATCAGCATTAAAATGAAGTTGTGCATTTTGGACATTTTTGTCTGAATCATTTATATAAATAGTGAATAAGAGGGGACCAAGTGCAGAGCCTTGGGGCACACCATTCAAGACAGACAATTTAACAGACATAAGCTCATCACTGAGTTATATCAGACAGATAGTTAGCAAACCATGCAACTGCATGCTCCGAAAGACCTACACTCGACAATCTCCGCCTTAGTATAGCATGATCAACAAAAAGTGAGAGACAGTGCTGTTTTTTGTCAATGGCTTCAGTGATATCATTTAAAACCTTCATGGCTGCTGTAATTGTGCTATGCTTCTTCCTGAAGCCCGATTGGTACATTGATAAAATAGAGTTAGTAAATAAAAACTATTTTAGCTGTTCACTTACAAGGGTTTCAAGTATTTTCACCAGGGGTGACAGCTTTGAGATTGGCCTAGAATTATTTAAAAGAGTTAGATCTCCCCCTTTTAAAAGTGGTAGGACAAATGCTGATTTCCAGATCTTTGGAATTTCATTACATTCCAGGGTTAGATTGAACAGAGATGTAAGTGGTTCAGCTATGAAATCAGCTGCCAGATTTAAAAAGCAGGGATCCAAAAAATCAGAACCTGCAGGCTTTCTCTGATCTAAGGATTTCAGGGCTTTATGTACCACCTGCACTGAGAATGGCAAAAAGCTAAAAGTTTGACCAGCTCTCATTGGTTCATCCACACAGGGCTGTACAGAGACAGAGGACACTGAATCAAACAGCCTACCAGATGATACAAAGTGCTCATTGAAACAATTCAGCATTTCAGTTTTGTCATATATAGCAACAGAGTCCTTCAAAACACATGACAGTAATTCATTAACATTACTGTTACCAGACATAGACTTAATAGCCTTCCAAAACTGTCTAGGGTCATTCAGGTTATCAGTGGTAACAGACATAAAATATTCAGACTGGGCCTTCCTGAGAAGAAAAGAACACTTGTTTCGTAACTGCCTAAAAATAAGCCAATCAGCATCAGAACATGATTTCCTTGCTTTAGCCCAGGCTACATTACGGTCGTGAATAATACAAGACCGCTCAGAAGAAAACCATGGATTATCCTGCCCTTTAACCCTGAACCTGCGGAATGGGGCATGTTTGTTTACTATTTGGAAAAAACCACCATGAAAGAATTTCCAGAAAGTTTCCACATAAACTCAATCTTGCTCCAGTCAAAATAAAACAAATCATGAAAGAAAGCCTGCTCATTAAAACACTTCAAATTTCTTTTACGAATAAAACGTGGGTTTGTCTTTGGAACCTTAGTATTTCTAACAGCAACAACAACACAATGTTCACTTAAATCATTACAAAAAACACCAACCGCAGAATATTTATGTGGAACATTTGTCAATATCAAATCAATCAGGGTAGATTTATCTGGGCATTTAAGATTTGGGCGAGTGGGTGAGTTAATCAACTGGGTAAGATTCATAGAATTACAAAACATTTTTAAATCATCAGACACCGGATTTAACCAACACCAGTTGAGATCACCAATCAAGATCATAAGTTAAGACATAAGGTGCGTCAAAGAAGAAAATGCATCACCGAGAGCAGAGGGGGGTCTATAACAGCCAATCACAGTTATAGAGAGCAGAGGGGGGGTCTATAACAGCCAATCACAGTTATAGAGAGCAGAGGGGGTCTATAACAGCCAATCACAGTTATAGAGAGCAGAGGGGGTCTATAACAGCCAATCACAGTTATAAAGAGCAGAGGGGGTCTATAACAGCCAATCACAGTTATAGAGAGCAGAGGGGGTCTATAACAGCCAATCACAGTTATAAAGAGCAGAGGGGGTCTATAACAGCCAATCACAGTTATAGAGAGCAGAGGGGGTCTATAACAGCCAATCACAGTTATAGAGAGCAGAGGGGGTCTATAACAGCCAATCACAGTTATAGAGAGGAGAGGGGGTCTATAACAGCCAATCACAGTTATAGAGAGCAGAGGGGGTCTATAACAGCCAATCACAGTTATAGAGAGCAGAGGGGGTCTATAACAGCCAATCACAGTTATAAAGAGCAGAGGGGGTCTATAACAGCCAATCACAGTTATAGAGAGCAGAGGGGGTCTATAACAGCCAATCACAGTTATAGAGAGCAGAGGGGGTCTATAACAGCCAATCACAGTTATAAAGAGCAGGCGGGGGGGGTCTATAACAGCCAATCACAGATACAGAGAGCAGAGGGGGTCTATAACAGCCAATCACAGATACAGAGAGCAGAGGAGGGTCTATAACAGCCAATCACAGTTATAGAGAGCAGAGGGGGTCTATAACAGCCAATCACAGTTATAGAGAGCAGAGGGGGTCTATAACAGTCAATCACAGTTATAGAGAGCAGAGGGGGTCTATAACAGCCAATCACAGATACAGAGAGCAGAGGGGGTCTATAACAGCCAATCACAGTTATAGAGAGCAGAGGGGGTCTATACACACCAAACATGTGGACAGCCAATCACAGTTATAGAGAGCAGAGGGGGTCTATAACAGCCAATCACAGTTATAGAGAGCAGAGGGGGTCTATAACAGCCAATCACAGTTATAAAGAGCAGAGGGGGTCTATAACAGCCAATCACAGTTATAGAGAGCAGAGGGGGTCTATAACAGCCAATCACAGTTATAAAGAGCAGAGGGGGTCTATAACAGCCAATCACAGTTATAGAGAGCAGAGGGGGTCTATAACAGCCAATCACAGTTATAAAGAGCAGAGGGGGTCTATAACAGCCAATCACAGTTATAGAGAGCAGAGGGGGTCAATAACAGCCAATCACAGTTATAAAGAGCAGAGGGGGTCTATAACAGGCAATCACAGTTATAGAGAGCAGAGGGGGTCTATAACAGCCAATCACAGTTATAAAGAGCAGAGGGGGTCTATAACAGCCAATCACAGATACAGAGAGCAGAGGGGGTCTATAACAGTCAATCACAGTTATAGAGAGCAGAGGGGGTCTATAACAGCCAATCACAGATACAGAGAGCAGAGGGGGTCTATAACAGCCAATCACAGTTATAGAGAGCAGAGGGGGTCTATAACAGCCAATCACAGTTATAGAGAGCAGAGGGGGTCTATAACAGCCAATCACAGTTATAGAGAGCAGAGGGGGTCTATAACAGCCAATCACAGTTATAAAGAGCAGAGGGGGTCTATAACAGCCAATCACAGTTATAGAGAGCAGAGGGGGTCTATAACAGCCAATCACAGTTATAAAGAGCAGAGGGGGTCTATAACAGCCAATCACAGTTATAGAGAGCAGAGGGGGTCTATAACAGCCAATCACAGTTATAGAGAGCAGAGGGGGGTCTATAACAGCCAATCACAGTTATAAAGAGCAGAGGGGGTCTATAACAGCCAATCACAGTTATAGAGAGCAGAGGGGGGTCTATAACAGCCAATCACAGTTATAGAGAGACTCTTTGAAACCTCAATATTCAAAGCAAGAAATTCCAACTGTTTACAAATAGTTTCAGACTTTGCCACACTTACATGGAATTTAGATGTTACATATATAGCCCCCCCCACCTTTCTTAACCCGATCAGTGTGATAAACATTGTAACCATTTATACAAATATCCTTATCAAAAACAGACTTGCTGAGCCAGGTTTCAGAAAACACAATTACATCAGCATCAGTTGATTTAGCCCAAATCCTAACCCCATCCATTTTGGAAAACAGGCTGAAAAATACAAAAAACAGATTTAAAATCAGAGGGGTTTGGAGACATATCAGGGCCAGGGTTAGGTTGCACGTTACCTGATATAAAACAACAGAAGAATAACTAGGCACCTCTGTTTAATAACCTTGCACGGCTTCTCTTTTTTAAGAGACCTGCTGCAAGCAAATTCTACAAATGAGTTTCCAGACAATACAAAACAGTCATTTAAAATCATTTGACTTTGGTAGTGACACAAATTCGTACTGTTCCCATCATGCCACAAATACATCGGCACTTGGACAAGTGGACCGAGTGAAAAAGAGCAAGTTCCTGCAGACAAAATGTCCAATGGACGGGAGAGCGCATTGTCAAATGTACTCACCCAGCGACAATGTTCGTTTTCTCCAGAGTTCAGTAAAGTCAGTGCACAAAAGCAATACCATGAAAACTGTCATTTTCTCGGACAAAAAAAATAAAACAATTAGAGGCCAACGAAGGTAAGGGGAGAGAGAGACAGCGTGTATGTATGAGTCTGAATGTGAGTGTTTACGCTTGTGTGTAGATTGAGGTCGATAGAGAGAACGTTGAGATTGTTGAGCTGCCACTGACAGCCAGGCGAAGAGCAAAAAGGAGCAGCTTGGACAAGACACTCCGCAGACGAAGGAGGAACTCAGGCCAGCCAGAGATGGGGTTACTTTGGTCAACTTCAAGTAATGAAGTGCCGAGTTGAGGAGGACCTGTGATCTTTACACCAGCAAAAATAAAATAGTTTGCACTACACAACGACGAAGTTACGCAACCATAAATAAATAGGTTATTAGTAGGTTAAAATGTACTAGTCACAGACAAACGACTTGACATTCTGCCATCTTGGGTACACTGCAGCATCCACCGAGAGGCTCTTGCTGCCAAGGGAATGCCTGACAGCTTGAAAGACATTTTGGACACTACAGTGAAAATGGTTAACTTTGTTAAAGCAAGAACCCTGAACTCTTGTGTATTTTCTGCACTATGCAATGATATGTGCAGCGACCATGTGACACTTTTACAACATACAGAAGTGCACTGGTTATCAAGGGGCAAAGTATTTACATGTTTTTTTAAATTGAGAGACGTTAAAGTTTTCTTTACTGACCATAATTTTCACTTGTCTGACCTCTTGCATGAAGATGAGTTTCTCACACGACTGGCCTATCTGGGTGATGCTTTTTCTCGCCTGAATGATCTGAATCTAGGATTACAGGGACTCTCTGCAACTATATTGAATGTGCGGGACAAAATGATTAAGAAGTTGCCGCTCTTCTCTGTCTGCATTAACAAGGACAACACACACATCATTGTATGATTTGTTGTGTGCAAATGAACTCAAGCTTAAGGACAATGTAAAATGTGATATAGCGAAGCACCTGAGTGAGTTGGGTCCGCAATTACGCAGGTACTTTCCAAAAACGGATGACATAAACAACTGGATGTGTGATCCTTTTCATGCCCTGCCTCCAGTCCATTTACTGGTCGAGAGCCTCATAGAAATTGCAACAAGCGGTTCTGTAAAAATGTAATTTAATCAGATGCCACTGCCAGATTTCTGGATTGGGCTGCGCTCAGAGTATCCTGTCTTGGCATATCGCGCTGTTAAGACACTGATGTCCTTTGCAACCACATACCTATGTGAGAGTGGATTCTCGGCCCTCACTAGCATGACAACTAAATACAGGCACAGACTGTGTGTGGAAAATGATTGAAGACTGAGACTCTCTCCAATACAACCCAACATTGTAGAGTTATGTGCTTCCTTTCAAGCACACCCTTCTCATTAACCTGTGGTGAGTTATTCACCATTTTAATGAACAAATGAAGTTTTATATGTAAGATGGCTAAATAAAGATCAAAATGATTGATTATTATTATTATATTATTATTTGTGCCCTGGTCCTATAAGAGCTCTTTGTCACTTCCCACGAGCCGGGTTGTGACACAAGCTCACACTCATTCTTATGTTTAATAAATGTATCGTATTGTGTGTGTGGCAGGCTTACAATGATGGCAAAAAACAACATTTGAGAGAGCGCTGACCCTGGTGCTAGAGGGGGTACGCAGCTGGAGGTTGAATGTTTGAAGGGGTACGGGACTATAAAACGTTTGGCAGCCACAGTTGTAGAGCATTATGAACTGCTGTGGTGCAGTGGTCTAAGCAGCATGCTCTCATTCTGAGCTGTGTTGTACCCTCATTTTTGTATTTTTTCGGTGAGCGAGAGAGCGACATAATTCGAAGTTCTCAGTCCCTCTCAGGACATTTCCAAAAATGGACCAGTGTGTTAGAAATGCACGGGATGATCTCTGGTCCCAGTCTGACTGGTAGTGTATGACTCTTTATTGAAATGTGTGATTTCAAGTTATTTATATTAATTTATTTATTATATTTCAAAATGGCCAGCTAAGCCAGTTAAGAACAAATTCTTATTTTACAATGACAGCCTACCCCGGCCACACCCTCCCCTAACCCGGACGACGCTGTGTCAATTGGGCGCCACCCTATGGGACTCCTATGACACAGCAGGTTGTGATACAGCCCGGGTTCGAACCAGGGTCTGTAGTGACGCCTCGGGCACTGAGATTCAGTGCTTGATGGTTGTAACTACCTGTGAGGCAGAGAGCAGTAGTCAGTGATAGATGGCAGTACCTTTAAATGGAAAAGACACAGCCTATACAGAATAAATATTATAAATGGAGGTCAAACCCCGCTGTCGGCTAGTAATTGGTCCCAGAGTGTCAGTTGTGTAATGCCCCTGTGTTGTGTTCCTGGGCTAACCAGCACATATACTCACACACGCGCGCACACGCACACACACACACGCGCACGCACACGCACACACACACGCTTGCCTGTACTGTACCCCTCATTACCTTGTCAGACTATGCAACTGGAAGGAATACAGAGGAATGACAGAACGCTAAAAGACCAAATCTGATGGATAAGTTGGGGGACAGAAATGCAGGTTGTAATTTATTGTGATGAGTCATGTGCCAGAGGCAGCTCTGCAGGGTAGTCACTAGCTGGCACAGCCACAAAGTCATTCAAATCTGATTTTAATCTTAACCTTGACTCTAACCTTAACCACATTGCTAACCATATGACTGACCCGAACGTTAACTTAAACAAAAAAAACATTATCATGATTTTTTACAATGTATAGCCAATTTTCACTTTGCAGCCCGTCCATCTAGTGGAAATTGCGCAAGTCTTCCTGCAGGAAAAGATTCTTCCCAATAAACATCAACATGTAACTGAAATACCCTGTTTGATGAACAGAAGAGGGAACCTTCAAGCAAATACAGTCCATGTCTTTCTCTTCTTATTCAAACTGTTTTGAGGGGTACAATACACTAACCTGTATTTGTACAGTCATTGCTTACATCAGCATAGCACTGCCTCATAAATAATCCCTGTCAACCCTTTCCTCTGGAAATTAGCTCCTTAATGTTTAGACAACATGATGTTGCTTCACTTTCAAGGCACAAACCAAAACACAGGCACATCTCCAACAACAACCATCATGTTGCGACACTTCATCTTTATAGAGAGCTAAATGTGGATGATTGAATTGTACCCTGTTGATTCTGTTAATCATTTGACAAATATGCTACTTCCAACTGTCTGCAGTAACTATCTAGGGGCACATGGAGTCAAAACTGTCCCACATTCCTTGGTAGTGGTGGGACCGGGAGCTCCCTGCCCCTCTCCCAGGGCCCAGGTGCTCTTCCCCTCTGATTCGTCCTGCTATTGGGTAATAGAGTGATTTATCCCCAGTAGGACCCTGTAATCCCCCCCCACCCCCACATCTCCTTAATCAGAAATCCCTGGGCTAATTAGCCCTTAGTCGGCCCAGGTCCCTGAACAGAGTAGGCTCACACAGCAATTAGACCTTCTGCCTAATATTAGCTCAATGGGAGGGAGGGAGGGAGGGAGGGAGGGAGGGAGGGAGGGAGGGAGGGAGGGAGGGAGGGAGGGAGGGAGGGAGGGAGGGAGGGAGGGGGAGGGAGGGAGGGAGGGAGGGAGGGAGGGAGGGAGGGAGGGAGGGAGGGGGAGAAAGAAGAAGAGATAAAGACTAGGATGACAGTAAAAGAGAGAGAGACTAGGATGACAGTAAGAGAGAGAGAGAGAGAGACTAGGATGACAGTAAGAGAGACAGAGAGAGACAGAGACTAGGATGACAGTAAGAGAGAGAGAGAGACTAGGATGACAGAAAGAGAGTGAGAGACTAGGATGACAGTAAGAGAGAGAGAGAGAGACTAGGATGACAGTAAGAGAGAGAGAGACTAGGATGACAGTAAAAGAGAGAGAGAGAGAGACTAGGATGACAGAGAGAGAGAGACTAGGATGACAGCGAGAGAGAGAGAGAGACTAGGATGACAGTAAAAGAGATAGAGACTAGGATGACAGTAAGAGAGAGAGAGAGACTAGGATGACAGTAAGAGAGAGAGAGAGACTAGGATGACAGTATGAGAGAGAGAGACTAGGATGACAGCGAGAGAGAGAGAGAGAGAGAGAGAGAGAGAGAGAGAGACTAGGATGACAGTAAAAGAGAGAGAGACTAGGATGACAGTAAGAGAGAGAGAGAGAGAGAGAGAGACTAGGATGACAGTAAGAGAGAGAGAGAGAGACTAGGATGACAGTAAGAGAGAGAGAGAGAGAGAGAGAGAGAGAGAGAGAGAGAGAGAGAGACTAGGATGACAGTATGAGAGAGAGAGACTAGGATGACAGCGAGAGAGAGAGAGAGAGACTAGGATGACAGTAAAAGAGAGAGAGACTAGGATGACAGTAAGAGAGAGAGAGAGAGAGAGAGAGAGAGAGAGACTAGGATGACAGTAAGAGAGAGAGAGAGAGACTAGGATGACAGAGAGAGAGAGAGAGAGAGAGAGAGAGAGAGAGACTAGGATGACAGTAAGAGAGAGAGAGAGACTAGGATGACAGTAAGAGAGAGAGAGAGAGAGAGAGAGAGACTAGGATGACAGTAAGAGAGAGAGAGAGAGAGAGAGAGAGAGAGAGAGAGAGAGAGACTAGGATGACAGTAAGAGAGAGAGAGAGAGAGAGAGAGAGAGAGAGAGACTAGGATGACAGTAAGAGAGAGAGAGAGAGAGAGAGACTAGGATGACAGTAAGAGAGAGAGAGAGAGAGAGAGAGAGAGAGAGAGAGACTAGGATGACAGTAAGAGAGAGAGAGAGAGAGAGAGAGAGAGAGAGAGACTAGGATGACAGTGAGAGAGAGAGAGAGAGAGAGAGAGAGAGAGAGACTAGGATGACAGTAAGAGAGAGAGAGAGAGAGAGAGAGAGAGAGAGAGAGAGACTAGGATGACAGTAAGAGAGAGAGAGAGAGAGAGAGAGAGAGAGACTAGGATGACAGTAAGAGAGAGAGAGACTAGGATGACAGTAAGAGAGAGAGAGAGAGAGAGAGAGAGAGACTAGGATGACAGTAAGAGAGAGAGAGAGAGAGAGAGAGAGAGACTAGGATGACAGTAAGAGAGAGCCAGATGGGCAAAGAGAAGAGAAAAGAAATGTCGACAGAGACGGGTAAAGGAGAAGGACTAGATATATGTTGCTGAATAAAAGAAAAGCACACAGCGACATGGCTGGAGCCTACAGGTGAGAGAGAGACAAAGTGAGCTGCTACACGGAGCACGTTGCTGTGGCGGCCTGTCGGCTTCCCAGTAGACACTGCAGTAAAATACACCCGTTTCTCAACCCAACAGGTGTCAGGATGACATATCTCCTCCGTTTAAGAAGGAGGAAAAGAGAAAGGGATCTCTGTCTCTCCACACACACAGGGCAGGTCACACACACAGGGCTGGTCATACACACAGGGCAGGTCACACACACAGGGCAGGTCACACACACAGGGCTGGTCACACACACAGGGCTGGTCACACAGCAGGACTAGAGTAAGAAGTTGAAAAGCCAAGCTAGGCAAACAGCACTGCATTTCTCCACACAGACAATGAAAATGGTGCATTCCAACAGAATGGTGCATTCCAGCAGAATGGTGCATTCCAACAGGTCACAAATTGGTCTGTGAAATGACTCAAGTAAAGGAAAGGTAACACCATGTTACAGGGCATTAGGCACTTCTTCTAACCTGCCTTTAATTCAGGAGTGTTTGTCCCCTCAGCTTGTGTGAGAGAGAACGGTGTGACATTGAGAGCGTGGCACCATGGCGACAGAGACACAGCGCCGATGTCATTACCGTCCCATCAAGCCCTCTGCTCAGCGTGCCAGCCAATCGTTGAGTGATAAGAGGCGATTACGGGCTGCGCAGCCAGGCAGGGACTCCGGGAAGGACCGCCGCCCGTCATCCACCACGCAATCTACGGTACAGCCTGGCTGGGAAGATGAGGATGAGTGTGAAGGCTGGGAACACCAAACAACGTTGGCCTCTTTCTGAGTGGAGAAGATTGTTTGGGTGGAGAAAATGATGCTGCTTTTCAGCACCTTGCTCCTGAAACGCTGTGAGTTTTGGTCCCACCACCCCAGGCTTCAATACACCCTCACATAGCGGCACCCATTTCAAAGAATTGACATTCTAAAGGCAACAGATTTGGCCATGAGAGCAAGGTCACAGTCAAGCGGAAGCTCCAGCCAATGCAACAGCAGCAAGCTAAATGTAGTCAGCTCCACTCCCGGGCTCACCTTCATAAGACAGAGCAGATAGAAGCTCTCCTACTGTATACTCCTTATCAGGGAAGGAGACAACTGATAACACTGCATGGACTCATTTAAAAACGACAGATGTGCAGAGAAAGAGGATAGTGAAATGTGCTGAACCGTAAGCTGGCTGCTAGGAGGTGAGATATATTTTTTTCTCTCTCTCTCTCTCTCTCTCTCTCTCTCTCTCTCTCTCTCTCTCTCTCTCTCTCTCTCTCTCTCTCTCTCTCTCTCTCTCTCTCTCTCTCTCTCTCTCTCTCTCTCTCTCTCTCTCTCTCTCTCTCTCTCTCTCTCTCTCTCTCTCTCTCTCTCTCTCTCTCTCTCTCTCTCTCTCTCTCTCTCTCTCTCTCTCTCTCTCTCTCTCTCTCTCTCTCTCTCTCTCTCTCTCTCTCTCTCTCTCTCTCTCTCTCTCTCTCTCTCTCATGTTATTAAACCTTTACAGACACACCCACACACACTAGACTACACTATCTGTCTATATTGAAGCCTTTGCCCTTTTCCCTGACACTGGCTCACAAACAGGCACATCCGTCTGTATTTGTTTCTCCGCCCACCCAGCATGAACGAGCCTATCACTTCTGTGCACTTCCTCCAGTCATCTCAAATAGCCCATCTGGGCATGTGCAAACAAGCAATCCAATAGCCCACAATACATATGTATGGAAATTCCATATTCAATAGAGTGGATTTTACTGCCAGTTATCTGTGGGCGTGGGCCTATCTAGAGAGGAAGTGATTGGAGAGGAAGGAGAGATGGACAGGAGGGAGAGATGGCGGGAGGGAGAGATGGAGAGATTGAGAGGAGGGAGAGATGGAGAGAGGTGGAGAGATGGAGAGAGGTGGAGAGAGAAAGAGAGAGATGGAGATGAGGGAGAGATGGAGAGAGGTGGAGAGATGGAGAGAGGGGGAGAGAGAAAGAGAGAGATGGAGAGGAGGGAGAGATAGAGAGAGGGAGGGAGCGATTGAGAGGAGGGAGAGATGGAGAGGAGGGAGGGATGTGGAGAGAAAGGGAGCGATGGAGAGGAGGGAGAGATGAATTCAGAATTGCTGAAAAAGGACATATGGCCATGCTGAGTGATAGAGCAGCCCCCCTAAAAAGAAAGGAAGAGAGGTGGAGAGAGAGATGGAGAGTGAGATGGAGAGGAGAGAGAGATGGAGAGGAGAGAGAGATGGAGAGGAGAGAGAGATGGAGAGTGAGATGGAGAGGAGAGAGAGAGATGGAGAAGAGAGAGAGATGGAGAGGAGAGAGAGATGGAGAGAGAGATGGAGAGAGATGGAGAGGAGAGAGAGATGGAGAAGAGAGAGAGATGGAGAAGAGAGAGAGATGGAGAAGAGAGAGAGATGGAGAGAGAGCGAGAGATGGAGAGAGAGATGGAGAGGAGAGAGAGATGGAGAGGAGAGAGAGATGGAGAAGAGAGAGAGATGGAGAGAGAGAGAGAGAGCTGGAGAGAGATGGAGAGGAGAGAGATGGAGAGAGATGGAGAGGAGAGAGAGATGGAGAAGAGAGAGAGATGGAGAGAGAGAGAGCTGGAGAGAGATGGAGAGGAGAGAGAGATGGAGAGGAGAGAGAGATGGAGAGTGAGATGGAGAGGAGAGAGAGATGGAGAGGAGAGAGTGACGGAGAGAGAGATGGAGAGAGAGATGGAGAGGAGAGGGAGAGGAGAGAGAGATGGAGAGAGAGATGGACAGTGAGATGGAGAGGAGAGGGAGATGGAGAGAGAGATGGAGAGGAGAGAGAGATGGAGAAGAGAGAAAGAGATGGAGAGTGAGATGGAGAGGAGAGAGATATAGAGATGGAGAGAGAGAGATGGAGAGAGAGATGGAGAGAGAGATGGAGGAGAGAGAGAGTGAGATGGAGAGGAGAGAGAGATAGAGATGGAGAGAGAGAGATGGAGAGGAGAGAGTGACGGAGAGAGTGAAGGAGAGGAGTGATGTAGATGGTGTTCTTTACCAGACCAGCCTTCTGCACTATATAATACACAGAGTCAGCGTTTCACAGACCCACACCCAATTTACCTATTTTTACATACCCACATCTTTTCCTCTGTTTCATTCCCCATCTCCCCCTCTTCCTCTTCCCCCCCCATCTCTACGTCTTCCCCTATCCTCCCGACTCTTGCTCTCTCCCTTTCCCTCTCTCCATCCGTCGCCCCCTCTCTTCTGTCTCATTCACCATCTCCCGATCTCTCTTCCCTCTCTCCCTCCTCTCTGTCTCTTGCTCTCTCCTCTCTGGGTGATGGCTCATAGAGCAGCGAGAGGTCTAGATATGTGAGTCTGCGCCTCGCCTCATTTCCTCAACTAATGGAGACATGGAGGCATGGTGAGAGGGTGAGAGAGGCAGAGAGAGAGAAACCAAGAGAGACAGAGAGAGTGAGAGAACGAGAGACAAATGGAGGGAGAGAGAGAGAGAGAGAGGAGAGAAAGAGAGACAGATAGACAGAGAAAGCGAGAGAGAGAGGAGAGAAAGAGAGAGAGTGAGAGAGATAAGGATTTTCCTCCAAACAAAAATGAGGTCACTAAAAGGGGATGTTGAAATGCACCATGTTTTGAAGCAGCCAGTCCTTTTCGAAAACTCAATAACATCATAGATAACATCACAAATACCTCAGATATTAAAACCCAAACGTTCCATGAGTGAGTCATGTCTGACTTTAAAAGAAATAATGATTACGACTGAGGAGACAGATTATGATTCGTAGGCTGTGCTCGTGACTGATAAGGCCCTCTGAGTGGGGTTAGAGATTCACCCAAATGTGGGTGTCTTATTGTGGGCTGTCAGTCATATGAACAGAGCATACTTCACCTGGTCTCCACAGTGGCCTGTCCTTTTAGAACATAGCAGATAGACAGGGACGTCATGGTTTCTATGACAACAACCAGTCTCGTCCCCAACCTGAGCTCTCCATATAATTCATTAGGCAGCAAGCCACTACATGTATTATCAGGTATCAGAGAGAAAGAAAGTAGAACCACATGAATAAACATTATGAACCCACAACAAACTAAAAGGTGGGTGGCATCCACACACTGAAGCTGTAGCTACTAAGAATACAGCAACAGAGGCATCCACACACTGAAGCTGTAGCTACTAAGAATACAGCAACAGAGGTATCCACACACTGAAGCTGTAGCTACTAAGAATACAGCAACAGAGGTATCCACACACTGAAGCTGTAGCTACTAAGAATACAGCAACAGAGGCATCCACACACTGAAGCTGTAGCTACTAAGAATACAGCAACAGAGGTATCCACACACTGAAGCTGTAGCTACTAAGAATACAGCAACAGAGGTATCCACACACTGAAGCTGTAGCTACTAAGAATACAGCAACAGAGGTATCCACACACTGAAGCTGTAGCTACTAAGAATACAGCAACAGAGGCATCCACACACTGAAGCTGTAGCTACTAAGAATACAGCAACAGAGGTATCCACACACTGAAGCTGTAGCTACTAAGAATACAGCAACAGAGGTATCCACACACAGAAGCTGTAGCTACTAAGAATACAGCAACAGAGGTATCCACACACTGAAGCTGTAGCTACTAAGAATACAGCAACAGAGGTATCCACACACAGAAGCTGTAGCTACTAAGAATACAGCAACAGAGGTATCCACACTCGCTCGCTCGCTCACTCACACACGCACACGCACATGCACACACAAGCACGCACACAAACATGCACACACACAAAGCTGGGTCCCCGTTCCTGCCCATCTCCCTCATGGTGCTCTTTCACCCAGCTGCAGGAAAGTGATTTGGACCCTGGAGCACCCCTCCATGCCATCCATCTGTTACCGTGGGACCGGGCCTTGGTCCAGACAGCTCTGTGTGTGTGTGTGTGTGTGTGTGTGTGTGTGTGTGTGTGTGTGTGTGTGTGCAGCAGCTGACTGTGGCACGCCAGCCAGACCTCTGGGCTGGCACCGTTCAGCACTAATGCTAGCGCTAGCATTAAGGGCCTCCAGGGGACACGACAGGGGGGCCACACACAGCCCAGAACACAGCCCAGCACAGCTGAACAGGTTAGAGGGAGAACGATGGAGGGGCTAGCTAAGGCCAGGGATGGGAGGGGGTGCTGTTGTCCCTTAGGGGACACAACGGGAGGTCGGGTGAGGGTGGATGTTCAGGACGAGAGGTGGAGGGTGAGGGAAAGTAGGCAGGCTACTGGAGCAAACACCTCTTTAGGGCACCATCCCTCCAGCGAGAAGCCAGTCCAACCATTCTTTAGGAGGCCACTGACTGGAAATGAACAATGGACAATTGGAAACCATAAAAAAGCATCAATACTATGAAACGAGGCCATGCTTTGTAATATCATTATTGACTAACATATCCTTGTTGTTATGTGCTAAAAGACTAGCCTAATATGTAATACAGTATGTCAAGTAGCACTGTGCCACACTAAAAGCATGCTAACAGTCATGCCGGTTGCAGGGCCACACACTAGGCCTTGTCTAGCTGATAAACGCTGGCCTCACCACTGCTTCTTTAAATGCGGGTGACATTTACATGAAGTGCCCATTTGTGCCAAGGACAGAAGTGTGGTGTGTTAACAATTAAAAGGGTGCTTAATGGGGCATGCAAATGCTATTTTGAGAGCATGTTGTGGGAAGAAGAATTGGGCATAGCCTATTAGGAAGAAATCAGAGCAGTGTTCCCCTGAAGTGGGCCAAGGTCAACACTAGCTGGGAGGATGGCAGGTCTACTATCTGGGTTAAAAACTCAGCACAGCATAGAAACAAGTGACAAAAGCCAGATTAACATGGACGGACGGACGGACGAACAGACAGACAGAAAGAGTCCCGTCTTGGGTTCAACATGGCCTCTTTCAAGGCCAGCCTTCTCTTCCCTGCTGCACATCAAACTTCACAGGGATCTGGAGAACACTCAGCAGTCAGAACCAGTCTAGGAAAACACAGGAGAGACATCGCTGGCCAAAAACATACGCTGCATTGGGGCCCGGTGCTCAGGCAGCTAAGGCCTGGAACAGAAACAGTTGAAGGTAGTGGGTTATAAGGGGATAGGGGGTGAGGCAGGAAGGGGCAGGGAGGGAGCCGTGTCTTTGGGAGCCCAGTGGAGCGAGCAGAGCACAGAGCATGCTCTATGTGTGCCCCTCTCCCTGGTCCCTCTCCCAGACCCCCTCCAAAGGCTCCAGTGTGTCCCTGTGTCCTGGGCCAGGCCAGAGGGGGAACAGGGGCACTCTCTGTGCCTTGTGAGGTGGCCAGACTCCCAGCCTCCTGCTCCCAGCCGGTTGTGTGTTTTGGGGTTTTACAGTGGGTCAGTGCCTGGCTGGCTGCCTGGAGGTTGTGTGTTCATGTGCCACACTCATGTTTACCATCAGGGAGGAGCTTTCCTCCACAGAGAGGCTGTGAAGTGGGCAGGACTGGGATGAAAAGATCTGGGCTGTGCTGGGGGACCTGCCAGTAGCATCGATTACAATACATCCCTTACACACTCACCAACACAGTTACAGACACAGAAGTTCAATAACCCCTCTATTTCATTCCAGTTTCAAAATCCATGTGAAAAAATCTGGCCTATTGGACTACAGTAGACTGTACCAGTGGGAGCGAGGGGGAGAGGGGGACTTGTTCAACAAACCCCTATTAAGACATGTACATATCCTTCATTGACCTTCAGCAAGCGTTTTCCAACAGACATGGCACTATTTAACATTTGGAGAGCGTACAGAATCTCTCCAGTTTGAGGGAGGTTGTGTATTGTGGGTCTTTCTATAAACTAGGGGACCAGTGAGGATTTCCTAAACTGGACAACTTGTTACAGCTGGCCATTGATAATAATCTGGCATTTTTTTGCAGAACACCGTCCGTATGTCGGTCCAATGAAAAAAATGATAAGAAAAGGCAATCCAAAAATCCAGAGAAAGATGGTGAATCGAACCCAAAAACAGTCAGAGAACTGTCAATGCCGGAGGAGAGGAGCGAGGGGCAAACTGTTCATGATGGCGATGCCTTTGCTAGCAGCGCTGCTAATCCTGTCCGTTCAAATTTGCAGTTTAATAAGCACTTTGTGACATTTGCTGATGTAAAGGGGCTATATAAATAAATATGATTTTTGGTAATGAGTGGAAACGCCAAGTGCATACTTAACATTTATACATCCGGTGAAATATCTGTCTCATTGTACTATCTGTGGTATAACCCCTGGCTTGTCATGCAGAATTCAAAGCTGGCCTACAACATGCAAAAAGGTATTAAACTGGCAAGTGTGGATTGGAATGTACACTGCCCTGCACATGAAAACAAACAAAAACAAAGAGCCCTCTGAAAAAAGTTTTTTGGAGCATGCCGAAACAAGGAGCATGCCGAAACAAGGAGCATGCCAAAACAAGGAGCATGCCGAAACAAGGAGCATGCCAAAACAAGGAGCATGCCGAAACAAGGAGCATGCCAAAACAAGGAGCATGCCGAAACAAGGAGCATGCCGAAACAAGGAGCATGCATGCGAAACAAGGAGCATGCCGAAACAAGGAGCATGCCGAGACAAGGAGCATGCCGAGACAAGGAGCATGCCGAAACAAGGAGCATGCCGAAACAAGGAGCATGCCGAAACAAGGAGCATGCCGAAACAAGGAGCATGCCGAAACAAGGAGCATGCCGAAACAAGGAGCATGCCGAGACAAGGAGCATGCCGAGACAAGGAGCATGCCGAGACAAGGAGCATGCCGAGACAAGGAGCATGCCGAAACAAGGAGCATGCCGAAACAAGGAGCATGCCGAAACAAGGAGCATGCCGAAACAAGGAGCATGCCAAAACAAGGAGCATGCCGAAACAAGGAGCATGCCAAACAAGGAGCATGCCGAGACAAGGAGCATGCCGAGACAAGGAGCATGCCGAGACAAGGAGCATGCCGACAAGGAGCAAGGAGCATGCCGAAACAAGGAGCATGCCGAGGGAGCATGCCGAAACAAGGAGCATGCCGAAACAAGGAGCATGCCAAAACAAGGAGCATGCCGAAACAAGGAGCATGCCGAAACAAGGAGCATGCCGAAACAAGGAGCATGCCGAAACAAGGAGCATGCCGAAACAAGGAGCATGCTGAAACAAGGAGCATGCCGAAACAAGGAGCATGCCGAAACAAGGAGCATGCCAAAACAAGGAGCATGCCAAAAACAAGGAGCATGCCGAAACAAGGAGCATGCCGAACAAGGAGCATGCCGAAACAAGGATTATGCCAAAACAAGGAGCATGCCGAAACAAGGAGCATGCCGAAACAAGGAGCATGCTGAAACAAGGAGCATGCTGAAACAAGGAGCATGCTGAAACAAGGAGCATGCCGAATCAAGGAGCATGCTGAAACAAGGAGCATTTTGTGGCAGCAAGCAGCAGACAAGGCTAAATCGGACCCCCAGGTCATAGTTAACACTCAAAATAAATAAAGACACTACAGCCAGAGTCTTCAGAACAGCCTTAGAAGGAGGCTAAACGTCACAGCCACAAGCCCGCTCATGGCTTTGAGTAAGAATTTGACTGTCCGGAGTTAAATGAACTTGACATGGGGAAAGTCATCGTGGGAGGTTTTGAAAACAAAGAAAGGATTTTTTTTCTTTACAAACTTGTTCTGTACTGTGAAGATAATCTGTGCTTCATATTATCACATAGGCAGGAGGCCTATATACACTCACACTGTATATGTGTTCTGCTGTAGTCTACATTAATTTATTTTATTTGAAGTTATATTCCGATATTGTGATATTTGTTCTACTGCTACATTGATGTCTTGAAAATTATATGAAATTAGGGTCTTGTAAGCCCCAAAGCTGAGTATGTGTGCATATGCATATGGCCGGTGTTCTGCATATGGCCGGTGTTCTGCATATGGCCGGTGTTCTGCATATGGACGGCGTTCTGCATATGGACGGCGTTCTGCATATGGACGGCGTTCTGCATATGGTCGGCGTTCTGCATATGGCCGGAGTTCTGCATATGGCCGGAGTTCTGCATATGGCCGGCGTTCTGCATATGGACGGCGTTCTGCATATGGCCGGCGTTCTGCATATGGACGGCGTTCTGTATATGGCCGGAGTTCTGCATATGGCCGGCGTTCTGCATATGGACGGCGTTCTGCATATGGCCGGCGTTCTGCATATGGACGGCGTTCTGTATATGGCCGGCGTTCTGCATATGGCCGGCGTTCTGCATATGGCCGGCGTTCTGCATATGGACGGTGTTCTGCATATGGACGGTGTTCTGCATATGGACGGTGTTCTGCATATGGACGGTGTTCTGCACTGACATTTAAAAATGTTGTTGTACATTGATGTCTAGAAAATGAGGCTATAAGAAATTCTGACTTGTGTAAAGCCCCGCAGCTACACTCAAGTATGTGGGCATACTGCAGTGACGCCTAAAATGCTTTGAATTCACCAGCACCTTGAAGAGTGCTGTCCGTTTCACCACCATAGATAGTAGGCTACTTGGCTGTTTACTCTGTCTGCTGCGCTGCTACCTTGTGTTTGACACTTTTTTTCTCAATGTGTTCCGGTAACTCAGAGCCCCCCCGGATAACCCCTCCCCTTCTCATTCTCACTATGTGTTCCGGTAACTCAGAGCCCCCCGGATAACCCCACCTCAATCTCACTATGTGTTCCGGGACCTCCAGATTTACAAATGAAGCACTGGTGGTTACATGTGGTCTGCGGTTGTGTGGCCGGTTGGACGTACTGCCAAACAGCACTGGTGGTTACATGTGGTCTGCGGTTGTGTGGCCGGTTGAACGTACTGCCAAACAGCACTGGTGGTTACATGTGGTCTGCGGTTGTGTGGCCGGTTGAACGTACTGCCAAACAGCACTGGTGGTTACATGTGGTCTGCGGTTGTGTGGCCGGTTGAACGTACTGCCAAACAGCACTGGTGGTTACATGTGGTCTGCGGTTGTGTGGCCGGTTGAACGTACTGCCAAACAGCACTGGTGGTTACATGTGGTCTGCGGTTGTGTGGCCGGTTGAACGTACTGCCAAACAGCACTGGTGGTTACATGTGGTCTGCGGTTGTGTGGCCGGTTGAACGTACTGCCAAACAGCACTGGTGGTTACATGTGGTCTGCGGTTGTGTGGCCGGTTGGACGTACTGCCAAACAGCACTGGTGGACATTCCTGCAGTCAGCATGCCAATTGCACACTCCCTTAAAACTTGAGATATCAGTGGCATTGTGTGATAAAACTGCATATTTTAGAGTGGCCTTCTATTGTCCCCAGCACAAGGTGCACCTGTGTAATGATCCTGCTGTTTCATCAGCTTCTTGATATACCACACATGTCAAGTGGATGGATTATCTTGGCAAAGGAGAAATGCTCACTAAACAGGGACGTAAACAAATTTGTGCACAAAATTTGAGAGAAATAAGATTTCAGCTCATGAAACACTTTACATGTTGAGTTTATATTTTTGGTCAGTATAAAATCCCTAGCGAATTGATGTTGATCATCTGTTTGATTTACAGCAGGGTCTCGTTAGATTTAACAGAGAAAACATTAAAGTAATGAGTTGATGTTTTCATATGTTTCTGTGCCTGGGATTGGACTCTGTGCCTACTTTGCACAATAGTGTAGAATAGACTATTGCGCAACATCCAATGCTATTCCTATGAATTATTCTGGATATAATGACAACAAACTACATAGCCTAGTGGGCTCACTCACAGCAGGATCTGGTAATGAAATAACATGACAAATACATTTTGTTTTCCATGTTACACCTGCAATTCCTAACAATAACAAGGGGCTTGAAGTAGCCTACTTGAACTTGAATTTGGAGCTCAGTAATTAAAGTACTGGAATAGGCCAACCGTGAAAATCAGACATTTCCTCAATTTGGTGCTTGAAAAGTCCTTGTAATTATTGTAGCCAATTTATAAGTTCGCCTGCTCCCTTATAATTATCTATGATTTTTATAACAGTTTTTGTGAGAGATGCGGCCATTTTCATTTGTTTCCTGCAGCTTCAATTAAAGGGTGTTGTGCTACTCTGTTGGGGTAAAACCATGTGTGGTTATTATGACGACAACATCTGTCTGCTTCAACTTCACTTTCCATACAAATCCCTCAATGAAAAAAAGGAACCTGGTTTTTGGTCACTTTCTCATAACTAAAACAGCGATGGTGAGATTCAAATGGTGAGATTAATGCTACCCTGCATCAGCCACATAGGCTACAGACAGACAGACAGATGCATCCAATCTATTTAGTCAGGCAATGTCCACATTATTCTCACATATTTTAGAATGGAATAATCATTTGCATATCAATGCATCGGCAAAGGCCTAAAGAATCATTATTCCTAAAGTGGTAATGGCCCTACCTTTTTTGTTCACATTTTGAATGATTTTAGTACACATTTTGAATGATTTTAGTACACTTTTTGAATAATTTTAGTACACTTTTTGAATGCTTTTAGTACACTTTTTGAATGATTTTAGTACACGTTTTGAATGCTTTTAGTACACTTTTTGAATGCTTTTGGGGGGTTCTATAATAGGCCCTATATGTACAATTATATAAACAATACATTTGTATAACATTGAGGTCGTTGAAAATGACAATGAAGTGCTTGAAAGAGTCCCTGAAAGTCCTTGAATTTGAATAGTCAATGTCTGTATGAACCCTGCGTGAAGGATGTATAGTCCTAGTCCTATGTTGTTGTATAGCTGGAGTTATGGGCCAATTTGCATATTTTCACTTTCATTCCTCTAAGTACATGTGGAACTGCACGAAAATCCTTTTTTATTTTAGTTTCAAACCATTTTGAAATGTTGATGTCACACACTGGCCCCATTATTTATAGAAAGACCCATATATATTATGTGATGTGTAGGTCAGTGTATATGTGTGTGTATATGATGTGTAGGTCAGTGTATGTGAGGTGTAGGTCAGTGTATATGTGTGTCTGTATGTGATGTGTAGGTCAGTGTATATGTGTGTGTATGTGATATGTAGGTCAGTGTATATGTGTGTGTATGTGATGTGTAGGTCAGTGTGTAGGTCAGTGTATGTGATGTGTAGGTCAGTGTATGTGATGTGTAGGTCAGTGTATGTGATGTGTAGGTCAGTGTATGTGATGTGTAGGTCAGTGTATGTGATGTGTAGGTCGGTGTATGTGATGTGTAGGACAGTGTATATGTGTGTACGTGATGTGTAGGCCAGTATGTATGTGTGTATGTGATGTGTAGGTCAGTGTACGTAATGTGTAGGTCAGTGTATGTGATGTGTAGGTCAGTGTATGTGATGTGTAGGTCAGTGTATATGTGTGTGTAGGTCAGTGTATATGTGTGTGTATGTGATGTGTATGTCAGTGTATGTGATGTGTAGGTCAGTGTATGTGATGTGTAGGTCAGTGTATATGTGTGTACGTGATGTGTAGGCCAGTGTGTATGTGTGTATGTGATGTGTAGGTCAGTGTACGTAATGTGTAGGTCAGTGTATGTGATGTGTAGGTCAGTGTATGTGATGTGTAGGTCAGTGTATGTGATGTGTAGGTCAGTGTATGTGATGTGTAGGTCAGTGTATGTGATGTGTAGGTCAGTGTATGTGTGTGATGTGTAAGCAGTGTGTATGTGTGTATGTGATGTGTAGGTCAGTGTACGTAATGTGTAGGTCAGTGTATGTGATGTGTAGGTCAGTGTATGTGATGTGTGTCAGTGTATGTGAGGTGTAGGTCAGTGTACGTAATGTGTAGGTCAGTGTATGTGTAGGTCAGTGTATGTGATGTGTAGGTCAGTGTATGTGATGTGTAGGTCAGTGTATATGTGTGTACGTGATGTGTAGAACAGTGTGTATGTGTGTATGTGATGTGTAGGTCAGTGCATGTGATGTGTAGGTCAGTGTACGTGATGTGTAGGCCAGTGTGTATGTGTGTATGTGATGTGTAGGTTAGTGTACGTAATGTGTAGGTCAGTGTATGTGTAGGTCAGTGTATGTGATGTGTAGGTCAGTGTATGTGATGTGTAGGTCAGTGTATGTAATGTGTAGGTCAGTGTATGTGATGTGTAGGTCAGTGTATATGTGTGTGTAGGTCAGTGTATATGTGTGTGTATGTGATGTGTATGTCAGTGTATGTGATGTGTAGGTCAGTGTATGTGATGTGTAGGTCAGTGTATGTGATGTGTAGGTCAGTGTATGTGATGTGTAGGTCAGTGTATGTGAGGTGTAGGTCAGTGTATGTGAGGTGTAGGTCAGTGTATGTGAGGTGTAGGTCGGTGTATGTGAGGTGTAGGTCAGTGTATGTGATGTGTAGGTCAGTGTATGTGATGTGTAGGTCAGTGTATGTGATGTGTAGGTCAGTGTATGTGATGTGTAGGTCAGTGTATGTGATGTGTAGGTCAGTGTATGTGATGTGTAGGTCAGTGTATGTGATGTGTAGGTCAGTGTATGTGATGTGTAGGTCAGTATATGTGATGTGTAGGTCAGTGTATATGTGATGTGTAGGTCAGTGTATATGTGTGTGTATGTGATGTGTATGTCAGTGTATGTGATGTGTAGGTCAGTGTATGTGATGTGTAGGTCAGTGTATGTGATGTGTAGGTCAGTGTATGTGATGTGTAGGTCAGTGTATATGTGTGTACGTGATGTGTAGGCCAGTGTGTATGTGTGTATGTGATGTGTAGGCCAGTGTACGTAATGTGTAGGTCAGTGTATGTGTAGGTCAGTGTATGTGATGTGTAGGTCAGTGTATGTGATGTGTAGGTCAGTGTATATGTGTGTACGTGATGTGTAGGCCAGTGTGTATGTGTGTATGTGATGTGTAGGTCAGTGTATGTGATGTGTAGGTCAGTGTATATGATGTGTAGGTCAGTGTATATGTGTGTAGGTCAGTGTATATGTGTGTGTATGTGATGTGTATGTCAGTGTATGTGATGTGTAAGTCGGTGTATGTGAGGTGTAGGTCAGTGTATGTGATGTGTAGGTCAGTGTATATGTGTGTGTAGGTCAGTGTATATGTGTGTGTATGTGATGTGTATGTCAGTGTATGTGATGTGTATGGCAGTGTATGTGATGTGTAGGTCAGTGTATGTGATGTGTAGGTCAGTGTATGTGATGTGTAGGTCAGTGTATGTGATGTGTAGGTCAGTGTATGTGATGTGTAGGTCAGTGTATGTGATGTGTAGGTCAGTGTATGTGATGTGTAGGTCAGTGTATGTGATGTGTAGGTCAGTGTATGTGATGTGTAGGTCAGTGTATGTGATGTGTCGGTCAGTGTATGTGATGTGTATGTGATGTGTAGGTCAGTGTATGTGTGTACGTGATGTGTAAGTCAGTGTATATGATGTGTAGGTCAGTGTATATGTGTGTATGTGATGTGTAGGTCAGTGTATGTGAGGCGTAGGTCAGTGTATGTGATGTGTAGGTCAGTGTATGTGATGTTTAGGTCAGTGTATGTGATGTGTAGGTCAGTGTATGTGATGTGTAGGTCAGTGTATGTGATGTGTAGGTCAGTGTATATGTGTGTACGTGATGTATAGCCCAGTGTGTATGTGTGTATGTGATGTGTAGGTCAGTGTATGTAATGTGTAGGTCAGTGTATGTGTAGGTCAGTGTATGTGATGTGTAGGTTAGTGTATGTGATGTGTAGGTCAGTGTATATGTGTGTACGTGATGTGTAGGCCAGTGTGTATGTGTGTATGTGATGTGTAGGTCAGTGCATGTGATGTGTAGGTCAGTGTATGTGATGTGTAGGTCAGTGTATGTGATGTGTAGGTCAGTGTATATGTGTGTACGTGATGTGTAGGCCAGTGTGTATGTGTGTATGTGATGTGTAGGTCAGTGCATGTGATGTGTAGGTCAGTGTACGTGATGTGTAGGCCAGTGTGTATGTGTGTATGTGATGTGTAGGTCAGTGTACGTAATGTGTAGGTCAGTGTATGTGTAGGTCAGTGTATGTGTAGGTCAGTGTATGTGATGTGTAGGTCAGTGTATATGTGTGTACGTGATGTGTAGGCCAGTGTGTGTGTGTATGTGATGTGTAGGTCAGTGCATGTGATGTGTAGGTCAGTGTACGTGATGTGTAGGCCAGTGTGTATGTGTGTATGTGATGTGTAGGTGGTCACTGTCACCCCAGGGTCTTTATTCCACTGTTCTTTCTACCATCTGAAAACAGCCTAAATGTCATGTTATTAGTTTGTTTTGCTCAATTCAAATATCTATTGATCCCAGCCAAGCAAAGCAAAAGTATTTGAGCTTCAACCTCCTAGAAGTTGTTTTCATCCCTTAGCTCAACTATCTTGAGAGCTGGTGTAGATATGTCTGAAATAAATATTTCATAATTATATCTATATTGCCTACTGTACATGTAGTATACTTTAAAATAGCACATAGAGGCCTGTCTGAAAATCATCGGTCAACACAGTGAGTCATGGCCAATAGGACTCTGCACAAAAAGTCATTTTCATGATGTCAAACGCGTAAGCACATTATTGAACGTGGCCATTCCTGCTCCATTCCACAACCGAGGCTCTGACAGAACCGACCCAGGTGTACAGGGAAGGGGAGGACATACTGCTTTAAAAAACGCAGCCTATTCAGATCTCTAAATGGTGTCCATTATGAAGCCGGGGAAGCTGGTGTTCATTGGCAAGGCTGAATGGTTTCACAGAGAGCCACGTTCACCATCACCACAGCAGCAGGTCACCTATTCACACACTGATTAGTGTTAAACAGCAGCAGAACTAAAAGCATTTTCCAATACAGCCTCATATCAGAGGGAATTTAAACAACACGCAGGCACACCAGCGCTCATCGGCACACACACCCACACCCACCCACCCACCACATACACACACACATCCATTCCTCCTCTTCTCTGACAGTGGGGGACATTATGATTGTTAGCTGAACCCACCTCCCTTGTTTTGTCAGCAAAACGCTCCCCAGAGCAGCACACTTATCACAGTAGAGAAAGGCTTTATGCTCTCCTTTCCTTACAGCGAAGAGAGACAAAAATATATGGTTCAATTATAGTGTCTGTCAGCCCTGTATGAGCTTGTGATGGACTGAGTCGAGTTGAGCTTGATGCTGGAGAGAGAAAGTGAGAGAATGAGAGAGATGAGAGAGAGAGAGAGAGAGAGAGAGAGAGAGAGAGAGAGAGAGAGAGAACGAGAAAGAGCGAAAGAGAGACGAGAGACAGAAATAATTCAATCCTCCAGCTAATGCATGTTGCAAAATGCAGAGATTCAGTGATTCAACTGGCACTGTCTCATCCATACAGTCTCTAGTATAAGAGCAGAAAACTGGTGTGTTAAGTGATACCAGCCAACTCTGAACAAACCAACAGGTATGAATCTGTTGTGAATCTGATCCACTGTGAAGCACAAATTCATAATAAAAGCGCTATTTAAATATATCATTATTATCAAGCAAGAGTCAACCAGGGACCCGAGAGAGAGTCAAACCTGTTACCTAACAGAAGTGATTCAGTGAGTCATTCTCCACTAGGTCGTGATGAGGGTGTGCAGACAGACTGGAGGGAGACATCTATCTGTGAGTCGCTGCAGGGCAAAGTGATTCAACCAGCCAGCCAGTGGAGAGAGGTATAGCAGAAGGAGAGTCTGGAGAACAGGGAGAACAGGGAGCTGACAGACAGACAGACAGACAGACAGACACACAGACACAGACAGACACACAGACACAGACAGACAGACAGACAGACAGACAGACAGACAGACAGACAGACAGACAGACAGACAGACAGACAGACAGACAGACAGACAGACAGACAGACAGACAGACAGACAGACAGACAGACAGACAGACAGACAGACAGACAGACAGACAGACAGACAGACAGACAGACAGACAGACATGAGGCCCCAAACAGAGAGGGAATGTACAACCAGCCACACACACTCACAACAACAAGAACACTTAAATAAATTAGAAAGAGAAACGCAAATACAGAGTCAAAACAGACAGTCGGAAAGATGAAAATGTATACTACTAAAACAACATGTACATGTAAAACACACAGCACAGACAGAATACACACATACTGTAGCAGTAGGATGTATCTGCATGTGCGAGACGGGCCTACAATCTCAGTTGTAATCAAAGGTCAGTTGGTATGTGATAGAGGAGCTAAACCCCACTCCAATCTGAGGAGCTAGTAGCAGGGGAGGGAGGCAGGGCCAGGACAGATGAACAAATATTACACAGCCCTTCAGAAAGCAATTCCAGTCCAGTTCAGACCCACGTCTATGACAACCCCACAGGATCAGCACCTGCAGCAGCACGAGGCCAACCAAGGTAACCAAACAAAAGCCGTAGAAAACCCCAGCAACAGCTCTCTTGCTGTTGCCACACCTCAACATCTCAGTAAGACAAATCAACAACAGTGTGTCTATGACAACCCCATAGCATCAGCAACGACACCAACCAATGGTGAACCAAGGTGACCAGACATACGGCATCTGAAACACTCCGTTGTAGTCGCCACACGTCAGTGTGACAGATCAACAAAGTGAGAGCTACTGTTCCTGATTTTGATTTTATTTCATTTAACCTTTAATTAACTAGGCAAGTCAGATGAGAAGACATTCGTATTTTATAAGGACGGCCTCCTCTAACCGTGGAGGCTCTGAGATTCCACTGGATTTATTGAGTTTTTATCAACTGTGAATTTAGGCAGATCGATAAAAGATGGGGGACGTGTGTGTGTGTTCTGGAGCCCCCTGCAGAGAGGTGGAATGGCTGTGATTATTGTGTTATTAGCAGCAGAGAAATAACAGCCTAGATCCCAGAGGACACACACAAACAGGTATGGATTAGGGCACGTCACGCCGTCGGACCAACGCCTGTCGCATCATCAGGTCACTCTACACAGGTATGAGTCATTGGACAGGGGCTTGTAGCGTATGTGTGTATCAGGGTCTGTGTGTGTGTATGAGAATGAATGAGTGTGTGTGTGTGTGTGTGTGTGTGTGAACACTGTGCAGTTCATATCAACTTTAGAGATGAATTCAAGGCTGTTTCTATGTGAAACAGAGATTCTGCCTCAGGTTAAAAAGACGCCCACATCGTCACAAACCAACAGCCATTCTATAGCTCAGCCAATGCAGCGGACAGACGTCACGCTGTCCAATGTGAAGATGGATATCTTTTCAAACAGACTCTGTTCAAACGAGGAAGTGATATTTAAAAGCAGACTGAGTATTATTTTATTAATCGTCTCTTTTGGTCACGGAGGTCTCCGAGTGGCGTATTGGCTTCATTTTAATTGCCCTTTTCTTCCACCTAGATATGATATAGATAAATAATATATGGATAGAAATAACATTGAAGAAGTGCTTGAGCTTTTAGGGAATAAAGACTCAAACCAACATTGGAAAGGTGCATTTAGGTGTACATGTAAATACAACAAGTCCCCGAAACAGTACAGTACTGAACAATGTACAGTTCTTACACCAACATCTATATCCTGAACACAAAACAGATATGAAGGATGATATGACTGTTCCTGTTGAAAGATTTCTTCACATCCATACTTCCTCAATTCTTACTCTTGCTCATTTTCCAAATGCTCCGAGTCTAAGGGGAGTGGTGTGTGTTTGTGTTGAGGTGAGGGGTGTGGTTCTGGGGTGAGGTGTCATGTAAAGGCAGAGTGGGTTGAGGAACCAGGAACCAGAAATCTGCATTTTCAATATGACCATTGATTCATCTGCACTTTTAACCATTTAAGCTGTTTCATATTGAAAGTCAACAGTGTTTTTTTCTTCAATACACTGACCAGGGACGTGCAACTGTAGTTTTCCTTCGCAGAAAATACATTAGTGCAACACATTCGGCAGAAATAGCTTCATTTTCGCTATGTGGCTATTTGGCTAGCAGCCACACAAGTAAATGATCTTACAATGAAAAAGCAAGCTCAATTTCTTCATGTTTTGCTAGAAGTCAATCTTGCATTTTACCAGAGTAAAAATAGGCTACACCGAGAAAAGTACCAGAGAAAAGTAGCTACACATCAGTCAGAGCGCTGTCTGCGGACAGAATCCCAGTTCGTGAAAAGTGCAACTGAAGCATACAATTTGTCTGATGCCGAAGCATTTTAAATCTGCCATTACAAAACGTAGCAATATATTTCTTACGCGTTTTATATATTTTTTTCAGCGTGAAAAACGCTGAATTCTGCGTTAATAACGGACCCTTGGCAACCATACGGCGATGCAGATGGACTGCTCCCTTGGAGTTGTGAAGAGACAGATGGATCCTCGCCCGCATTTTAAAGAAACTTCCTCACAATCTCTCACCCCGACATGACTTAGCTTCTTACCCTAGGGTGTTTCCCAAATACACACACACACACACACACACACACACACACACACACTGCTCTTATGGAACGATTCACCTGCTCGGTCATAGACTTTGTTCAGCTCATGGACAAGCTGGGTTCACATCTAATGCACATATGGTAAAATGCAGGTATATATACCCTTGTATTCTACTGTGTGTGTGTGTGTGTGTGTGTGTGTGTGTGTGTATTTGTGTATTTGAATCCTGCCATAAGAGCAGCTGTGTGTATATTTGCTTGTGTGTGTGGTTATAAGTCTCTCTAGGCTGTTTTCATCATAGAAATACGTTCTGGTAACTTCCATTTTCATCTCCTCTATCCCTGCCTGTATTTTCTAACTCGGTTGACATTTGTTTCTCTCTTAATGCTACAATATAATGCTTTTCATGCTCTTCATATTATTCTGTACCTTTCTCTCCAGGATATTCACTTCATGTGCTGTGTTTTATTCAGAATTGTATTGGGTGACTTAGGTTGGAGAAAATGTCCTTGGGTTTGAGGCACAAAACACACTATTTCTAGCCGTATTATTATCATCCAAAGTCAAAACCCGCAAGATGACAAACTTGCCACTTTACACACCTACATGAAAAGTGCCGCCACGGCCCCATCAAGAAAAGCCATTTACAAAGGCTGAAGAGTGGGTTCAGTGTGCTCTCTGTGGAGATCCCAGTACAATAGGACATGCACTCCGTACACTGACTGAGGTAAACCACTCTTCGGTTTCGATAAAAGCCTCGCTGAAAAGGGCTCTGAATGATTCACTGCAGTTGAAAAATGCATACAACTTAATCATAGCCTTCATATACATCTCTGTTGTCCTTATCCTCTATTTCTCTGAAGGCCACGTTGTCAACCAAACACTTTGTAGTGAGTTTAAAACACAAACTCTTCACAAACCCACAACCGCTATGGATCACGAAGAAGTGACCAATGGACTCTCTGAGCTCGACTGTAATCAACCAATCACGGAGTATTAGTCTTTAGTCAAAATTCACAATCGTGTTCATACATACACACCTGGACATGAATATGCATGCAGGCAGTCTTTTATATGGAACATGTGATAGAATCAGTTTAGACAGGGTCCCCACCCTTCCTGTTGAATAGTGACGTGGCCTCAAAACAACCAGGTTATTTAGTGCTCCTATTGGTAGGCGGAGGGGGCGTCTGCCTGCCTACCTGGCCTCACACACTGACCCTCTGTTCAGCTCACGAGCACCACAACCCGCCAACTGCCATGGAACATAGACAGGCCACTGTGTGTATGTTTGCGTGGGCATGTGTGTGTATGTGGATGTCTAATACTGGGCCCAGTGTGTGTGAGGGTCATTACGGAGGTGTGAGAGGGTATGTGTGTCTGTGTGTGATGATCACGGCTGAGGTAGTGAGGTAGGGGTCTGGCACTCTGTGTTAATTGGGATAATTATCCTGTAACGAGGAATCAAAACCCCTGGGCCAGGATCAAAATACAGGATCAGATAAAGCTCCACACACAGGTTCACAATCTGCTGTTCAATGGGAGCTTACCCTCTGACATTGTCTCACTCCTCTGACTCAGAGGCTACCACTAGGCTCCTTACTACTGGCCTGTTCACTTCCTGGTAGAGCTTGGTGGGTAGGAGGAAGTACAGAAGGGGGTAGGGAGAGTGACTGGGGACAGAGAGGTTAATGTGTTAGTAGCAGTAACACTCTATACCCTCTGCCCAGAGTGCACATACGAGGGAGGGCATAGTGAAACCTTAGCCCTCCGACAGCGCCAACCCTTCAGCACCCAACTGAGGAGCTAGGCAGTCTTCTGCGGAGTCGGTCCCAGCCATGAGCACTGCCGGCCGGGCATGCCATTCAGCCAGGCGGAGGGTGGCTTTCTCCAGGAAAGGGCAGCCTACTTGCCCTGAGGCAGGCTTCATGCAGCTGTCAGAAACTCTGACCCCCCCCACCAGCCTCCCTGGAGCCCTCCTACACACACACACCCGTCCTCTGCCACTAGTCGTACAGTACAGTGTGATCAGGGTGGCAGCGAGGGCTGGAGTGACCTCTCCATCTGTCTGAGTTAGGCGAGCGGAGAGCGGACGGAGGGGGGATGTTCACGCCTGTTTATAGATATTTGCCCTTTTGAGTTCACCTGTCACCCAGCCTGGCTCAGCTGGGCTCCAAGCCGCCACTCCACTGACTCTGCTCATCTGCAACAATGGCTCAGGAATGATGAGGGGTTTCACATCCCCCCTCCTCTATATGCTATGGTTTTGCTTTGAGCCTCCTGCTTCGTGTAACAAGGCATCTGATTTGAATTATGTTTGATCACCAGGTAAATTATACTCTGACGGTGTCACTGAGTCCAGGACAGACAGACAGAAAGACAGGACACTGACATACCTCCTGCTGTTATCCAGCATCCCCTGGCTAATTGGGATGTAACTGTGTGTTTGTGCTGGCAGGAGAAGAAGCAGCCAGCAAGGACGGCAAAAAACCTTTCACAGAATCACACTAAAGGTCGCTGTGATCCAACGTAGCCTGAAATGAAGGACATCAGACCCACAGGAAGTTCTTAAAATCACAAACACCTGCACACACACACACACACACACACACACACACACACACACACACACACACACACACACACACACACACACACAACAGAAAAAAGCAAGCTAACTGATGTGCCCACTCCCCCATCACTTTGGCTTAGCAGGCGATGACATGGAGAACATCATAGAGGAACCCACAACAGGAGGTCCCAGCACAATGGGGGAAAAGAGAAGGACATCTGTCTGGAGAAGAGGTCTACTCAAGATGGCAGACAGAGATGTCAGAGTGGGGTGGCACAACACCATGGGAGGGAGAGACACAGAGAGGGGATATGTCGAGACAGTGATAGAGCACTGTTTACGTTGATGAAAGAAAGTATGGATGATGTGTCCTAGCATGACTGGTATAAGGGTTGCCTACTCTGTAGGTCAAGTTGTTATGTTTATTACCATGTAATTGAGTAATACGGATTGAATACACCCTACAATTCATACTTAACTGTAAAAATGGGAAAGTACTATTTGTAAAACAACAAAAGAAAGGTACATGTAGATAGATGTTGTTGACAAAGAGAGAAATAACAACAAGTAGAAGAGACGAAGGTTGGGAGAGACAAAGGTTTATGAGAATTGTGAAGGATTCGGGCTCCTGTCAAAAAGCCATCCTTTGCCTCCCGAGTGGCGCAGTGGTCTAGGGCACTGCATCGCAGCGCTAGCTGTGCCACCAGAGACTCTGAGTTCGCGCCCAGGCTCTGTTGCAGCTGGCCGCGACCGGGAAGTCCGTGGGGCGACGCACAATTGGCCTAGCATCGTCCTGGTTAGGGAGGGTTTGGCTGGTAGGGAAATCCTTGTCTCATCGCGCACTAGCGGTTCCTGTGGCGGGCCGGGCGCAGTGCACGCAAACCAAGGTCGCCAGGTGCACAGTGTTTCCTCCGACACATTGGTGCGGTTGGCTTCCGGGTTGAATGCACGCTGTGTTAAGAAGCAGTGCGGCTTGGTTGGGTTGTGTATCGGAGGACGCATGACTTTCAACCTTCGTCTCTCCCGAGCCCGTACGGGAGTTGTAGCGATGAGACGAGACTACTAACAATTGGATACCGCAAAATTGGGGAGAAAAGTGGGTAAAAAAATAAATATAAAAAAGCCATCTGAACTTTAAATCCCCTAAAATCTAAAACAATGTACTACAGAGAAAACACTAAACTGTTGAAAAAAATCTATGCAGAAAAGAGCTAGAGTACTTCCTGACTTCAAGACACCTGTACCTCCCACACAGCAGCAGCTCATTGTATGTGTGTGTGAGTGTGCGTGCGTGTGTATGTGTGTGATTCAATCTTAAACAAATTCACTGTTATTGACAGTGAAAACTGTAAACTGAATATAAAAAGAAAAGGTGCAGTATCCCCCCAGAATGCATACATATTCAAACATATAAATACATATTCATACATATGGATGCATATTCATACCTATAAATACCCACATGCATACATACTCTACAGTGGACTTGTCAGTGGGACCAGCCCAGCTATCAGCTCAGCTACCAGCCCAGCTACCAGCTCAGTTATCAGCTCAGCTACCAGCCCAGCTATCAGCTCAGCTATCAGCTCAGCTACCAGCTCAGCTATCAGCTCAGCTACCAGCTCAGCTACCAGCCCAGCTACCAGCTCAGCTATCAGCTCAGCTATCAGCTCAGCTATCAGCCCAGCTACCAGCCCAGCTATCAGCTCAGCTACCAGCCCAGCTACCAGCCCAGCTACCAGCTCAGCTACCAGCCCAGCTATCAGCTCAGCTATCAGCTCAGCTATCAGCCCAGCTACCAGCTCAGCTACCAGCCCAGCTACCAGCCCAGCTACCAGCCCAGCTACCAGCCCAGCTACCAGCTTAGCTACCAGCCCAGCTACCAGCCCAGCTACCAGCCCAGCTACCAGCCCAGCTACCAGCTCAGCTACCAGCTCAGCTACCAGCTCAGCTACCAGCCCAGCTACCAGCCCAGCTACCAGCTCAGCTACCAGCCCAGCTACCAGCTCAGCTACCAGCCCAGCTACCAGCCCAGCTACCAGCTCAGCTACCAGCCCAGCTACCAGCTCAGCTACCAGCCCAGCTACCAGCCCAGCTACCAGCTCAGCTACCAGCCCAGCTACCAGCTCAGCTACCAGCTCAGCTACCAGCCCAGCTACCAGCTCAGCTACCAGCTCAGCTACCAGCTCAGCTACCAGCCCAGCTACCAGCCCAGCTGATTAAGTCCCAACATGATCCCCTCGTTGGGAGTGGAGGGAAAGAAAGCGGGGTGGTGTGATACACAGTGAGACACCAGCAGAGAGTCCAGACCACTGCTACTGTAGCATCCACTTTATTGGCATAATGAGAGTGTCACTGTTCCACACTGTAAAACACGCGCTGTGTCACAAACCATTTAGTCTTACCTTCATCAAGATGTGTATGGGGACTTGTTCTTTGTCTGCAGATGCAGCCCTCGCTCTCTCTCTTTCTCTTGCTTTCCCTCTCTCTTGCTCTCCATATCTCTTGCTCTCCCTCTCTGCCCCTCTCTTGCTCACCCTCTCTGCCTCGCTCTTGCTCACCCTCTCCCTTTTTCTCTCTCTGTCCATAAACTGTCATTTCCACCAGTCCAAATATACTTCTCCCTTTTCTTTAAATGTTTAAATTGCACACATTTTTCTTGCCTGGACAGTTGTGTGCATCGTTGTCTTTGCTCAGTAAGTGAATGGTTTCTGTTGACTGTATACAGAAGAGCAATAGTGAGTAAACTGTCTTTTACCCAAGCACAATGGCCCCACAATGGACTTGAGAGAGAGAGAGAGAAAGAGAGAGAGAGAGAGAAAGAGAGAGAGAGAGAGAATTGGTCCTCTGATAACATAGGACTGGTTGCTCTACTTCAGTGTAGCAGAGATCTAACCCCCACCATGGCCATTCAAGCTGGAGATGGGACTGTGGTGTTGTACCTGTTGCCTGCTATAGTACAGTACAGAGACACTCTGGACACCTAAGTGACAGTTTACGGCAGAGTCATCTCTGAGCACAAACAACATGGACATATGTCTCTTGGCACAGCATTACTTAAATGATCCCTGTCAACATACAGTGCAAACAAAGCAGGCACCACAGCGTGTGCAACACACAGGTACACACACAGGCATGCACACAGGTACACACACAGGTACACACACACAGGCACACACACAGGCACACACACAGGCACACACACTTCATAGTACTTCACCAGCTCTCACCAAAGACAGAAAAAGACAACTCCTCCTTCATAACGAAAATAAACATCTTTGGAACAACTGCGACAAAACACAAGTGACACTAACAGAGTGTGTAACGTAGTCTGTCACAGCAACAATAACACAAGTGACACTAACAGAGTGTGTACGTAGTCTGTCACAGCAACAATAACACAAGTGACACTAACAGAGTGTGTACGTAGTCTGTCACAGCAACAATAACATAAGTGACACTAACAGAGTGTGTACGTAGTCTGTCACAGCAACAATAACACAAGTGACACTAACAGAGTGTGTACGCAGTCTGTCACAGCAACAATAACACAAGTGACACTAACAGTGTGTAACTTAGTCTGTCACAGCAACAATAACACAAGTGACACTAACAGAGTGTGTACGTAGTCTGTCACAGCAACAATAACACAAGTGACACTAACAGAGTACCATATGTACGCAGTCTGTCATAGCAACAATAACACAAGTGACACTAACAGAGTGTGTACGTAGTCTGTCACAGCAACAATAACACAAGTGACACTAACAGAGTGTGTACGTAGTCTGTCACAGCAACAATAACACAGGCCTCCATATTATTCATCCATAGGCATTCAGCAGGAGTAGCGGGCCTTAAGGTGACGTCCATAAATGCTCTCCTAACCGCAGCAGCCATATTTCACCTTCCCTGACTGAACATGTTGATATTTGCCTTGATTTATCTGCGTTCCCCTCAGCTCAGCTTGTTATAGTGAGTAGAGTGCCAACAGCACAATAAACACGAATTAGAGACTACATCAAGCCAACAACTGACACTCTCCCAGAAGCCCCCCTGGGACTACTGAACTTGTTTCTCATGTCAGTCAGGCCTCACAGGGGGACATGGATGTTTGACTGCTGTTTGGACTATGTTATAATAGCCTAGATCAATGTTTGAAATGAAAGGTGTTTCTGTGGATGATCATCATTATTATCATCGTCATGTGACCTAGATGCTCCAGCCTCTGTTGAAGACCATTGTCCAGCTCAATGCCTACTTTTTAGCATCTTTAGGGTGATCTTTATAATGAAAAGCCATAAATAAATTAAATATATTATTAATATTATTATCATTTGACTGACTAAACAATGCAAGTGTCCAATTCCAATGTCATAAGAGTAGAGGTCAACTGAGATAGGCATTTAAACTGAATCCGCTGCCTAATGACATAAATGTAAAGTATAGCAGACTAACATCTGTCCCAGTGGGTGATAGCTGTGGAGTATTTCATTTTTTACCTTTATTTTACTAGGCAAGTCAGTTAAGAACAAATTCTTATTTTCAATGACAGCCTAGGAACAGTGGGTTAACTGCCTGTTCAGGGGGAGAATGACAGATTTGTACCTTGTCAGCTCAGGGATTTGAACTTGCAACCTTCCAGTTACTAGTCCAACACTCTAACCACTAGGCTACCATGCCCAGGGCTGTGTGTGGAGAATACTGCTTGAAGTTTCAGATCTTTGTTTGATAAAGTTTGCCCATCTTCAGAATGATCAGCCACTGCTTTCCTACAGCACGTGATTCATTCATTCAATTCCAGGGCCTACATTTATCGAAAGCCCTTATCCAGGTGTAAAGATATAAATAAACGGATGTTTTGCCAGATTAGACGTTATTGGACCACATCATACACTTGAGAAATGGCTTTGGAATTCGGGTGGGTTAAATAGTCTACTACAGTTCCATGGTTACAGTTTTCTATTGAGGGAATGCATGCCTGCATCTGGCCATTGAGAACCACAAGCACCGGCTCACCACATGCCATGCGGAAACACCCAGCCCGGTTGCGTGACAGGATGGACGATGAACGGTCGAGCAATATCATATTTTATTCAGTGAGGGAGGAAGTATGAACAAATAAGCCCATTCAGATCGCCTAATGTGCAATTCAAACGATCAACGTGCGCTCAATTAATAGCCTCAAAGCGCAACAGTGTATCAATTACCTATGACGTTTGCTTCGTAAGTTACAGACAATACATTACCTCGAAGCTGTAATCATATAAAACTACTAAAGGTGTTTTGATTAACAATCAAATCAAAATGAATATTACATGCATATAAAAAAGTCTAGTCTGCCCATGACAAGAAATTGCCATGTCAGACATAAACAAATCTAACAATCGGTCGTTTGTCCATTCATTGTAAATAAAATTGCTAGGCCTATACATGCATCGGGCTCGTTTAAAATGTATAATTTGGCCATCTCAGAATAACTTTATAGCTAATCATTCCATTAACGATGGAAATTAGGCTACTGTACACGCGCCACCGGTAGACTGATAATTGTGTGTGATGAACTGTCACATGGGGGCCACAAACTTTGAATAGTAAACAGCAATACGTCAAATATGTAAAAACAAACGCAACACTGTATAGGTTGTATTTCTGCCTACCTGTCCCGTTCCGTTTCAGATTGTCCCTGTGGTCGTCCGTACCCAACATCTTTCGAAACGTAGTGTGACAAGACTGACTGTTAAAGCCGAAAGCCCAGCTCGCGCTCTGGAGTCACGGGTGTCATAGCGCGCAGCCACTCTACACACGAATGCGCACTCAAAGGGTCTTCAACGCTATCACGGCCGCGCCTATACAATTTGATTTATGTTATTTATCACTTTGTCATCGAATATATTATATTGAAAGACAGGAAAGAAGGTCGAAATTCTATTCATATACACTACATGACCAAACGTATGTGGACACCTGCTCGTTGAACACCTCATAAAAAAAATCATGGGCATTAAAATGGAGTTGGTCCACCCGTTGCTGCTATAACAGCCTCCACTCCTCTATGAAGGCTTTCCACTAGATGTTGGAACATTGCTGCTGGGACTTGCTTCCATTCAGCCACAAGAGCATTTGTGAGGTTGGACACTGATGTTGGGCGATTAGGCCTGGCTTGCAGTCGGTGTTCCAATTCATCCCAAAGGTGTTTGATGGGATTGAGGTCAGGCCAGTCAAGTTCTTCCACACCAATCTTGACAAACCAGTTATGCAGGGCCGCATGTCCCGTCCCCCCCCACACACACACACACACATTCTGAAATTGCGTTTTTGTCCCCCCCAGTTTTATCATTGGAATGTGATCAAAAATGAGGCAACGGTGTGCTTTAGTACCATGCAGATGCCTCTGAGGGGTTGGGTAGGCTATTTGGAGTGTTTATCCAACTGGATGAAAAATATATATATTTATTATATCCCCCCAAGTTGCGCCCCTGCATTTCTGTATGGACCTCGCTTTGTGCATGGGGGCATTGTCATGCTGAAACAGGAAAGGGCTTTACCCAAACTGTTGCCACAAGTTTGGAAGCACAGAATCGTCTAGAATGCCATTGTACTCCGTCATTTTAAGATTTCCCTTCACTGGAAGTAAGGGGCCAAGCCCGAACCATGAAAAACAGCCCCAGACGAATATTCCTCCTCCACCAAACTTTACAGTTGGCACTACGCTTTTGAGCAGGTAGCGTTCTCTTGGCATCTCGCCAAATCCAGATTCATCTATCGGACTGCCAGATGGTGAAGCGTGATTAATCACTCCAGAGAACGTGTTTCAACAGTTCCTGAGTCCAATGTCAGCGAGCTTTACACCACTCCAGCCGACGCTTGTCATTGCGCATGGTGATCTTATGTTTGTGTGTGGCTGCACCGGCCATGGAAACCCATATCGTGAAGCATACGACAAACAGTTATTGTGCTGACGTTCCAGAGACAGTTTGGAACTCGGTAGTGAGTGTTGCAACTGAGGACAGATGATTTTTACACGCAACGCACTTCAGCACTCGGCTCTCCCGTTCTGTGAGCTTGTGTGGCCCACCACTTGGCGGCTGAGCTGTTGTTGCTCCTAGACGTTTCCACTTCACAATAACAGCACTACTTTTGACCGGGGAAGTTCTCGCTAAGCAGAAAGTATACGAACTGTCTTGTTGGAAAGGTGGCAAACTATGACGGTGCCACATAGCAAGTCACTGAGCTCTTCAGTGAGGCCATTCTACTGCTAATGTTTGTCTATGGAGATGGCATGGCTGTGTGCCCCCGATTGTATGCACCTGTCAGCAACAGGTGTGGCTGAAATAGCCAAGCCCACTCATTTGTGGTGTCCACATATTTATTATACAGTGCATTCAGAAAATATTCAGACCCCTTGACTTTTTCCATATTTTGTTACGTTACAGCCTTATTCTAAAATGGATTCAATAGTTTTTTTTCCATCATCAATCTACACACAATACCCCATAATGACAAAGCAAAAACAGGTTTTACAAATGTTTGCAAATTTATCAAAATGTTTAAAAAATACATTTACCTAAATATTCAGACCCTTTACTCAGTACTTTGTTGAAGCCCCTTTGGGGATTACAGCCTTGAGTCTTCTTGGGTATGTCAATAGAAGCTTGGCACACCTGTATTTGGGGAGTTTCTCCCATTCTTCTCTGTAGATCCTCTAAAGCTCTGTCAGGTTGGATGGGGAGCGTCCAACCTGACAGAGGTCTCTCCAGAGATGTTTGATCGGGTTCAAGTCCGGGCTCTAGCTGGGCCACTCAAGGACATTCAGAGACTTGTCCTGAAGCCACTCCTGCGTAGTCTTGGCTGTGTGCTTAAGGTCGTTGTCCTGTTGGAAGGTGAACCTTCGCCCCAGTCTGAGGTCCTGTTTGCTCTGGAGCAGGTTTTCATCAAGGATCTCTCTGTACTTTGCTCCGTTCATCTTTCCCTCGATCCTGACTAGTCTCCCAGTCCCTGCCTCTGAAAACATCCCCCACAGCATGATGCTGCCACCACAATGCTTTTCCGTAGGTATGGTGCCAGGTTTCCCCCATAACATGACGCTTGGCATTCAGTCCAAAGAGTTAAATCTTGGCTTCATCAGACCAGAGAATCTTGTTTCTCATGGTCTGAGAGTCCTTTAGGTGCCTTTTGCCAAACTCCAAGCAGGCTGTCATGTGCCTTTTACTGAGGACTGGCTTCCGTCTGGCCACTCTACCATAAAGGCCTGATTGGTGGAGTGCAGCAGAGATGGTTGTCCTTCTGGAAGGTTCTCCCATCTCCACAGAGGAACTCTGGAGCTCTGTCAGAGTGACCATTGGGTTCTTGGGCACCTCCCTGACCAAAGCCCTTCTCCCCCGATTTCTCAGTTTAGACGGGCGGCCAGCTCTAAGAAGAGTCTTGGTGGTCCCAAACTTCTTCAATTTAAGAATGATGGAGGCCACTGTGTTCTTGGGGACCTTCAATGCTGCAGAAATGTTTTGGTAACCTTCCCCAGATCTGTGCCTCAACACAATCCTGTTTCGGAGCTCTACGAACAATTCCTTCAACCTCATGGCTTGGTTTTTGCTCTGACATGCACAGTCAACTGTGGGACCTTATATAGACAGGCGTGTGTCTTTACAAATCATGAGGAATCAATTTAATTTACCACAGATGGACTCCAACAAAGTTGTAGAAACATCTTGAGGCTGATCAATTGAAACAGGATGCACCTGAGTTCAATTTCGAGTCTCATAGCAAAGGGTCTGAATACTTGTGTAAATAAGGTATTTCAGATTTTTCTTTTGTATAAATTAGCAAACATTTCTAAAAACCTGATTTCGCTTTGTCATTATGGGATATTATGTGTAGATTGATGAGGACATTTTTTTTATTTAATCCATTTTAGAACAAGGCTGTAACATAACAAACTGGAAAAGGGGAAGGGGTCTGAATACTTTCAGAATGTACTGTATATACTGTAGTGTATTTTAGTATATGTTTTAAAATTGTATTTATACAGTTTACTATAGTTTATTAGAATATAATAAAATAAAATAAAATCACCTGTCTTTATAATATGCAGAAATTAATTTAACTTGTTTTACTCTATTGAGTTTTACTCTATTGAGTTTTACTCTATTTTACTTTTCCTTCACATATGTAATAAAAACATTCTACATATTTGACTATGAAGATGAAACCACCAGGTTGTTTGAAATATCAAACTGATATTATAAATCTATGACCCCATCAGACGTGTCAGAGCCTGGCAGAAATATATCTCTGTGAGATATCAACCATGTAGTATTCCTTCACTGAGAGATGTCCATAAATTAAACATATATACCAAGATGGCGTAGCAGTGGGGATGTCTGTTCTGATTGTCTTGTCATGTCCCTTGTATATATCATTTTTCTTCGTATATATTTAGTATATATTTGTATTCTTTTTTTACATCTCATTTTCCATCTACGGATTGTACTTACCCTCCTGCAACTCGCCTCACCCAATGTGGTATGGATCTTCTATTTTTACACTTTTGAACCAGAACCCCCTTCTGAAGCTAGCCAGCTAACTAGCTAGTAGTTAGCCTGGAGCTAGCCTCGACCTAGGCCCATCTCCCGTCTAGCTGAAGAGATTCCATCAAGCAACCCTGGGTTTCAATGACCTCTTTTGCCAATTGGCCTGGACCCTTTGCTGCCGACACGGAGCCTCGCCAATCCATCACGACTGGTCTCCCGACGTAACCGTCCGAGGGGGTTTCTGTCCCGAAGCAAGCACCAGTTAGCAAGGAGCTAGGCCCTTCTCCCGATTAGCCAAAGAATTCCATCAGATAATTCCTGGGCTTCAATACCTCTTCTGCCAATTGGCCTGGACCCTTTGCTGCCGACACGGAGCCCAGCCGATCAATCACAACTGGTCTGTTGACCTAATCGTTCGAGGGGGTTTCAACAGACTCTTGTTGTGACATCCCCCTGAGGCTCATCTGCTAGCCTGCTGCTAGCCCCGGCCTGCCAGCTGTCTGAATCGCCGTGCCTCCAGCTCGCCTAGCTACTCACTGGACCCTATGATCACTCGGCTACACATGCCTCTCCCTAACCTCTCCCTAATGTCAATCTGCCTTATCTATTGCTGTTTTGTTTAGTAATTCTTTGCCTTATTTCACTGTAGAGCCTCCAGCCCTGCTCAATATGCCTTTGCTAACCCTGTTGTTCCACCCCCCACATACGTGATGACCGCACCTGCCTTAAATGGTGCCTCTAGAGACAAAACCTCTCTCATCGTCACTCAATGCCTAGGCTTACCTCCACTGTACTCCCATCCTACCATACCCTTGTCTGTACATTATGGCTTGAATCTATTCCAGAAACCCGCTCCTTTTACTCTCTGTTCCAAACGCAGTAGACAACCAATTCTTTTAGCCTTTAGCCGTACTCTTATCCTACTCCTCCTTTGTTCCTCTGGTGATGTAGAGGTTAACCCAGGCCCTGCAGTCCCCAGAATCACTCCCATTTCCCAGGCACTCTCATTTGTTGACTTCTGTAACCGTAAAAGCATTGGTTTCATGCATGCTAACGGCGGCAGGGTAGCGTAGTGGTTAGAGCGTTGGACTAATAACCGGAAGGTTGCAAGTTCAAACCCCCAAGCTGACAAGGTACATATCTGTCATTCTTCCCCTGAACAGGCAGTTAACCCACTGTTCCTAGGCCGTCATTGAAAATAAGAATTTGTTCTTAACTGACATGCCTAGTTAAATAAAGGTAAAGTTACAAAATTAGAAGCCCCCTCCCAAAGTTTGTTTTATTCACTGCTTTAGCACATTCCACCAACCCAGATGTCCTAGCTATATCTGAATCCTGACTTAGGAAGGCCACCGAAAATCCTGAAATTTCCATCCCTAACTATAACATTTTTCGACAAGATAGAACTGCCAAAGGGGGCAGAGTTACAATCTACTGCAGAGATAACCTGCAGAGTTCTGTCATACTTTCCATGTCTGTGCACAAACAATTCGAGCTTCTACTTTTAAAAATCCACCTCTCCGGAAACAAGTCTCTCACCGTTGCCAATTGTTATAGACCCCCCTCGGCCCCCAGTTGTGCCCTGGATACCATATGTGAGTAGATTGCCACCCATCTATCTTCAGAGTTCGTACTGTTAGGTGACCTAAACTGGGACATGCTTAACACCGAGGCCGTCCTACAATCTAAGCTTGATGCCCTCAATCTCACACAAATCATCAAGGAACCTACCAGGTACAACCCGAAATCCGTAAGCATGGGCACCCTCTCAGATATCATCCTGACCAACCTGCCCTCTAAATACACCTCTGCTGTCTTCAACCAGGATCACAGTGATCACTGCCTCATTGCCTGCGTGCGTACTAGGTCTGCGGTCAAACGACCACCCCTCATCACTATCAAACCTTCCCTAAAACACTTCAGCGAGCAGGCCTTTCTAATCGATCTGGGCCTGGTATCCTGGAAGGACATTGACCTCATCCCGTCAGTAGAGGATGCCCCATTCATAAAATGTAGAACTAAGAACAGATAGAGCCCTTGGTTCACCCCAGACTTGACTGCCCATGACCAAAACAAAAACATCCTGTGGCGTTCTGCATTAGCATCGAATAGTCTGCGCGATATGCAACTTTTCAGGGAAGTCAGGAACCAATATACTCAGTCAGTTAGGAAAGCTAAGGCTAGCTTTTTCATACAGAAATGTGCTTCCTGTAGCACTAATTCCAAAAAGTTTTTGGACTATGGAGAATACGAGCACCTCCTCCCAGCTGCCCACTGCATTGAGGATAGGAAACACTATCACCACCAATAAATCTACAATAATCGATCATTTCAATAAGCATTTTTCCACGGCTGGCCATGCTTTCCATCTGGCTACCCCTACACTGGCCAACATATCATCACCCCCTGCAGCAACTTGCCCAAACCCTCCTCCCCGCTTCTCCTTCACCCAAATCCAGACAGCTGATGTTCTGAAAGAACCTCAAAATCTGGATCCCTACAAATCAGCTGGGCTAGACAATCTGGACCCTCTCTTTCTAAAAGTATCAGCCCGAAATTGTTGCAACTAGCCTATTCAACCTCTCTTTCATGTCGTCTGAGATCCCCAAAGATTGGAAAGCTGCCGCGGTCATCCCCCTCTTCAAAGGGGGAGACACTCTAGACCCAAAATGTTATAGACCTATATCCATCCTACCCTTCTAAAATTTTAGAACGCCAAGTTAATAAACAGATCACCGACCATTTCGAATCCCACCGTACCTTCTCCACTATGCAATCTGGTTTCCGAGCTGGTCATGGGTGCACCTCAGCCACGCTCAAGGTCCTAAACGATATCATAACTGTCATCGATAAAAGACAGTACTGTGCAGCCGTCTTCAACGACCTGGCCAAGGCTTTCGACTCTGTCAATCACAACATTCTTATCAGCAGACTCAATAGCTTTGGATTCTCAAATGACTGCCTCGCCTGGTTCACCAACTACTTCTCAGATAGAGTTCAGTGTGTCAAATCGGGGGGCCTGTTGTCCGGACCTCTGGCAGTCTCTATGGGTTGCCACAGGGTTCAATTCTCGGGCAGACTCTTTTCTCTGTATATATCAATGATGTCGCCCTAACAGCTGGTGATTGTCTGATTCACCTCTACTCAGACGACACCATTCTGTATACATCTGGCCCTTCTTTGGGCACTATGCTAACAAACCTCCAAATGAGCTTCAATGCCATACAACACTCCTTCCGTGGCCGCCAACTGCTTTTAAATGCTAGTAAAACTAAGTGCATGCTCTTCAACCGATTGCTGCCCGCACCCTTCCGCCCGACTAGCATCACTACTCTGCAGGGTTCTGACTTAGAATATGTGGACAACTACAAATACCTAGGTGTCTAGTTAGACTGTAAACTCTCCTTCCAGACTCACATCTCCAATCTAACATTAAATCTAGAATTGGCTTCCTATTTCGCCTCCTTCACTCATGCCGCCAAACATACCCTCGTAAAACCGACTATCCTACCGATCCTTGACTTCGGCGATGTCATTTACAAAATAGCCCCCAACACTCTACTCAGCAAACTGGATGTAGTCTATCACAGTGCCATCCATTTAATCACCAAAGCCCCATTTACTACCCACCACTGCGACCTGTATGCTCTCATTGGCTGGCCCTCACTACATATCCGTCGCCAGAACCACTGGCTCCAGGTCATCTATAAGTCTTTGCTAGATAAAGCCCCACCTTATCTCAGCTCACTGGTCACCATAGCAACACCCACCCATAGCACGCGCTCCAGCAAGTACATTGCACTGGTCATCCCCAAAGCCAACACTTCCTTTGGCCGCCTTTCCTTCCAGTTCTCTGCTGCCAATGACTGGAACGATTTGCAAAAATCTCTGAAGCTGGAATCTTACATCTCCCTCTCTAACTTGAAGCATCAGCTGTCTGAGCAGCTTACCAATCACTATACCTTTACACAGCCAATCTGTAAATAGCACACCCGACTACCTCATCCCCATATTATTACTTACCCTCTTGCTCTTTTGCACCCCAGAATCTCTACTTGCACATCTATCACTCCAGTATTAATGCTAAATTGTAATTATTTTCACCTCTAGGGCCTATTTATTGCCTTCCTCCCTACTCTTCTACATTTGCACACACTGTACATAGATTTTTATATTTTTCTTTTCTTTTGTGTTAATGACTGTAGGTTTGTTTATGTGTAACTCTGTGTTGTTGTTTTTGTCGCACTGCTTTGCTTTATCTTGGCCAGGTCGCAGTTGTAAATGAGAATTTGTTCTCAACTGGCCTACCTGTTTAAATAAAGGTGAAATAAATAAAATATATAAAAAATGAAATAGGACCCCTATCCTTATGGTGTCCTATGTCAGGAAGTGGCATTCACTCCTAGGAAATATCTAATGTGATAGGCCCATATGTATTCTGTTGGAGGTGTTCATGTTGGCAGATTTGGACAGCCATTTATAGACCGTTGGATAGGAACAACAACTAGTATCTGTTTATTGCTTTGTCTCGAGAAAGACAGGTGAAATGATTCATAACTCGGCGTTTGTCAGAAGCTAATGTACAAAGCTCTTCTGTTGGCTAAATTCTGGTACATTGTAATTTCAAGTATGTATATTCAAATGCTTATAGGCTAAAGGCAAAATGCCAAGGATCGTTTTCACTCTCCAAAGTACGAGCGGACGCTTTCTTTCCCCAACACAATGGCATGCCACGGCTTTAACTCATGCGTCCGCGAGAGGCTTATCAGCCGGAGGGTGATGGAAAAACATACTTACTTTTGTGTGCCAGGGAAAATGTATGGCGTAAAATTATTATTTTCTTCAGGAATGTAGTGAAGTAAAAGTAAAAGTTGTCCAAATTATAAATAGTAAAGTAAAGTACAGATACACCAAAATAATTACTTAAGTAGTACTTTAAAGTAGTTTTACTTAAGTACTTTACACCACTGATGGTATACTATGACAAAAGAGAATTCACTGTTAAGCCTATAGGCCTCCATCCATTGACATTTCTCTCTCTCTGACATTTACATTGTTCAGGTTCCTCAGAAGCTTGTGTGGTTGTCCTCCAATCAGAGCTCCTAGGATCATGGAGAGGAGGATGAAAGCCAAGGAAAAGACCTTAAAGGTCTACTTGTGTCAAAACACACCTCCTCTTCAGTCATCACCCATGTGGCTTTAAGACGGCAGTAGTTGCTATACTGTACAGATATAGGGGTCAAACATCAATCTTATTCTTATCGGAGGTTGAATACATTTTCCCTTGTCTTATTCTCACAATATTGCATCGGTCTGTTTCATTAGGACTGAATGGAGAGTAATTAAGCAAGTCTAAATTAAGCTGATTTTGTTCAGTGCTTTTGTTCTCAAACAAAATAAATGATGTACAACAGCATCTATTTTTCACAATGTAAGTTTTGGATTTACATAATTACTCACTACAATGGAAATGAAAAATATTGTTGCCTTTCAAACTCCCCCGACACTTGCCCACACCCATCGCTGATTAGGATTGACCTGGTTTCCACAGTAACAATCTCCAAAAACAGCACAGGGTCCATCCAGCATAACATTCTTCTCTAATGGAGCCTTTAAGGGATGCAGAGAGGATAGAAAAAGGCAATGGCACTTCAGGCAGTTGATTAACTCCAGTGTGAGTACAGGGAAAATGGAATATATAAACTGGAATATGAAAATGTTATGTTAAACTGCTGGCTGGAGAGAGAAAGGATGATTCTGCTCTCTCTCTCTCTCTCTCTCTCTCTCTCACTCTCTCACTCTCTCCATTTAGCCTAAATTTGTCCGTCCTTTGACCTTCGAATGATTTTATGCAGTTTGACATCTTTCTACAGAAGTTTTGCAACAATCCATATAGTTGTTCAACTCTAGTTTCTAAGAACGTACTGCTCATGCTTGATGAAATCAAGCAAGAGCTTCTAATATAACTGCTTGTAGAAGATTCCCCACTAAAATACCCTTTGTTGACTCAGAAATAGGTAACAGTCCTGTCCTGCCTTCCAGGTCAGGATGCCCCCCAAACCCAGTGAGATGACAACATCAGACCTAGTGCTGTCTCTCATAAGTAGAGGCCAGGACTGCACTACAGTACAGTAGTGGTGGTGTTTAGGTGAGTAGGCTAGGCAATAGTTTTAATTAGCAGAGTCCAGTGGGTCCACTATGCAGCTAATTACAACAGCTGCCAATGGAACCACTAATGGCCGACCAGCCTGGTCCAAGGACACACAGAGCAGGAGTCACTGACCCAGGTAGAGGAGAAACACAACAAGCACAAACAACATTACGGAGAAAGGAACGCATGCTCTTTCTACCTCTCTCTAAGTCACCCCCGTCGCTACTCATTTACTCCCGCGTGTCTCACACCATCTTGTGTCTCTGTATCGCTCTCAAGGCGCCCATTCTGGTTCAATCAATTTACACAGTTGCAACAGCTCACCAGCTCACAGTGACAGATTAATCTGCTACTGACAGGTACCTAATGCGAGATCATTGTTGGAGATGGATCAGGAGGCAATGTGGATACCCTTGGTATATCTAACATGGAACCCAACCACCTACATATCTCTCTCTTATACACACACACAATCATTGTAAAAAAGGCCATGCCTGTGCACATGACTTTACGCACAGCCCTGTTAGGGTGTTTTCTCTCCTTCTCAGCTATCTAGCACAGCTTCCTGGTTTCCACCAATCAGAATGCCCGAATGCACATTTGGACTCTGACCGCTCCCACTCCAGGTCAGAGTGGCTATCGTTGTCTACAGATGAAGACGCAAGACGCAAGTTTGGCTGCCAACCAGTGTGTTTTAATCTAGAAGTGTTGTGTGTGCATCTGCAATAACCAAAGATCACTTCTTGTCTGTGTGAGAATGCTAATGTGGGGTGGTGACCAAGAGCCAATAAAACTCTGGATAAGAACTAGAGGTCGTCACGGATCCACCTGTACCAAATACTCGAGACCCGATCTGCGATCCGAGCGGGTCCGGATCCAGAATTCAAAGTAATGTCACAGGTCTGGGTCAGATCTGAAATGATTGTCAGTCTCGGGAATAACTGACTTGTCCGGAAGGACCAATACAGATCCGAACATTATATTAATGCTCGTTGCTTTTCACGAGAGTGGCGTGTGTAGCTTATTGTTAGCCGATCATAAGTCATCAAAGAGGCAATAGGCTACAGTTCTAGAGCTTCCGTGTGGGGCAAAGGTTAGTAGATATCTAAACAATGGAGGAAGATGGAATTAAAATGATGGAATGAAAAGTTAAAGGAGAAGGACCAAGAGCCAACAGGTAGGCGCCTACCCTATATTCTGAATGGAGTTGCTGTCATTTGCCACTGTGTAGGACGAGAAAGCACATAAACACACCGAATTGTGCCTGGCAGGTCAGTCAGTATGGCTGAAGCTGGAACAAAGTACTGTAACATATTCTCTCTCACATAACACATCTTCATCACCTGCACCCACACATGACCTGACCTTGTCCTGCTAGTAGGCAATGGATGCATACACCTGACCTATACCTCAGGAGGACTGGACAGACTCAGTGCATCAAGTCTGGCAAGTCAAGTCTTGAACAGCTTCTATCCCCATCCAGTAAGACTGATAAATAGCTAACAAAATAGCTACACAGACTATCTGAGTTAACCTTGTATCTACATTGACCTTTTTTTTTTTTTTTTTTTTTTTTTTTGCACTGTCTCTATGCACATGCACGCACACATACATTTATACTGACTCCATGCACGCACACATACATTTATACTGACTCCATGCACGCACACATACATTTATACTGACTCCATGCACGCACACATACATTTATACTGACTCCATGCACGCACACATACATTTATACTGACTCCATGCACGCACACATACATTTATACTGACTCCATGCACGCACACATACATTTATACTGACTCCACGCACTCACACATACATTTATACTGACTCCATGCACGCACACATACATTTATACTGACTCCATGCACGCACACATACATTTATACTGACTCCACGCACTCACACATACATTTATACTGACTCCATGCACGCACACATACATTTATACTGACACCACGCACTCACACATACATTTATACTGACTCCATGCACGCACACATACATTTATACTGACTCCATGCACGCACACATACATTTATACTGACTCCATGCACGCACACACATACATTTATACTGACTCCATGCACGCACATACATTTATACTGACTCCACGCACGCACACATACATTTATACTGACTCCATGCACGCACACACATACATTTATACTGACTCCATGCGCGCACACACATACATTTATACTGACTCCATTTACACATACATTTATACTGACTCCATGCACACACACACATACATTTATACTGACTCCATGCACGCACACATACATTTATACTGAATCCATGCACGCACACACATACATTTATACTGACTCCATGCACGCACACACATACATTTATACTGACTCCATGCACGCACGCACATACATTTATACTGACTCCATGCACGCACGCACATACATTTATACTGACTCCATGCACGCACGCACATACATTTATACTGACTCCATGCACGCACACATACATTTATACTGACTCCATGCACGCACACACATACATTTATACTGACTCCATGCACGCACTCACACATACATTTATACTGACTCCATGCACTCACACATACATTTATACTGACTCCATGCACGCACACACATACATTTATACTGACTCCACGCACTCACACATACATTTATACTGACTCCAAGCAGGCACTCACACATACATTTATACTGACTCAAGCAGGCACTCACATTTTATACTGACTCCACTCACACATACATTTATACTGACTCCACGCACGCACATACATTTATACTGACTCCACGCACTCACACATACATTTATACTGACTCACGCACTCACACATACATTTATACTGACTCACGCACATACATTTATACTGACTCCACGCACGCACACACATACATTTATTCTGACTCCACGCACTCACACAAACATTTATACTGACTCCACGCACTCACACACATACATTTATACTGACTCCACGCACTCACACATACATTTATACTGACTCCACGCACTCACACATACATTTATACTGACTCCACGCACTCACACATACATTTATACTGACTCCACGCACTCACACATACATTTATAATGACTCCATGCACTCACACATACATTTATAATGACTCCACGCACTCACACATACATTTATACTGACTCCGCACTCACACATACATTTATACTGACTCCACACTCACATACATTTATACTGACTCCACGCACTCACACATACATTTATAATGACTCCACACACTCACACATACATTTATAATGACTCCACGCACTCACACATACATTTATACTGACTCCACGCACTCACACATACATTTATACTGACTCCACGCACTCACACATACATTTATACTGACTCCAAGCAGGCACTCACACATACATTTATACTGGCTCCACGCACGCACGCACTCACACACACACACACACACACACACACACACACACACACACACACACACACACACACACACACACACACACACACACACACACACACACACACACACACACACACACACACACACACACACACACAAGCTGCTGTTACTCTGTTTATCTTATATCCTGTTGGCTAGTCACCGTTCCCCTATACATATCTACCTCCATCACTCCAGTATCCCTGCACATTGTAAATATGGTATTACAACTGACCCTGTATGCTTATTTACTTACTTATTGTGTTCTTTATATTTCTTCTTATTTCTCATGTGTTTTTTTTCTAATATTACATTGTTACTGATTATTGCATTGTTAGGTTTTGAGTTAGAAAGAAAGGCATTTCACTGTACTTGTGCATGTGACATTCAAACTTGAAACTTGACTCAGCAGCTCTGCTACTCCCCGGCTCAGAACCTTTCTGCTAAACTGTGTCATAAAACATAATCGATTAGACAGAAAGACTCACTGTGCCGGATCCTTCAGCTTCCTAAAGGTGACTGATCAAGAGAGAGCCAGGCTGTGGCAACTAAAAGGGCCCTAAACTAAAGTACTGAAGCTGTCCACTAACAATGGCCACATAGACTGTGATGTATGGCAGGCCATTAGTATCCTAACCAAATAGCGCAGAGCTGCATTCTCCCCGCAGACTCCATGTGACTTTCACAGCTACACGCTATCTATAAACTAAATGGTACCCTATTTCCTTTGTAGTGCACTACTTTTGACAAGGTTCCATAGGGCTTTGGTTAAAAGTAGTGCACTATGTAGGTACCAGGGTGCCATTTGGGACATAGTCTTCTCAGCCATGTGTCTGTCTGTCAGAGAGCCAGCTGGAGGTACGGTATGGAACAGTACAGAGCCGCTGTGCTCCCAATGTTATACATTAACAGCTTTTCATTCCGCCAGGAGAGAAACACTCACAAAGCGACGTACATATGAATAAGCAGCAGAAATGTATACTCCCACACCTGAAAATAAGGGCTTGGGTTCAGAGCTGCAGTACAGTCCATGAAGTGGCCTAGAGAACAGTCACCCCCTGGCATGTAAAGTGTCTGTGCTCTATTACCTCTTGATAATACTATGAAAGAATACCTCACTGTGGCTTTACAATATGGCCCGATATATAACATTATAGATTCCATGAAAAATATAAATAATCTGGGTGATAATTATCAGTTTGATCTCATCCACTTTAGAAAAAAAAACAAAAAAACAAAGCAAAACAGTTATGAAGCAAAAGTGTCCTCAAAATATGGAGAAGTGTTTTATTATTCAACAGTAAGAAAATCTTATGTATACTCTCTCAAGCCATTTGGATAAAGGCCTGTTTAAATGCAGGCTAAGTAACGTGGAGTGTTGCGCTTTAGAGGCTCAATGGTCTGAGTTTTTAATGGCATATCTGAAGAAGTGCAAGCTATTGTTAATCACTCCCTGTTCACAGGCACTTTCCCCACTGCACTAAAAACTGTTATCGTGAAACCCCTTCTGAAGAAAAATAATCAAGATTCTTCAGCTCTTAGCAATTTTTGGGCAATCTCCAACTGTCCAATCTTAAGCAAAACTCAGGAGAAATTGTTTTTCAAAGAGCAAAATACTATTTTTTAGTGGAAACTATTTAAAAAAGAAATTTAATCCGTTTTTTTGCCAACCACAGCACAGAGACATCATTAGTTAAAGTGGTAAATGATCTTAGAGCCAACACAGATGCCAAACAGCCCTCTGTCCTTGTACTCTTAGATTTAAGTGCTGCATTTGACCATGATTTCCTACTGGACAGACAGGTTAGACTCTCCAGTCCAATTCTAAATTGGTTTAGGTGTCAAGGTATGCGTGAAGGGCTGTAAGGAAGTCAGGTGCAGGAGAGCAGATATTTAGTAGCAAAACGGAGCCTTTTATTTGGCGAACCAAAAGCACACGGCACAAATGAACACGAAATACAAATACGGGTTGAACATAACCCAGCGCAACCAGCCTAATGTGCGCATACATGAAAAACAGATAAACAATACTACACAAAGACACGGGGGAAACAGAGGGTTAAAGACACAACACATAATGAGGGAAATGAGAACCAGGTGTGTGGGAAAACAAATGGATCGGCGATGGCTAGAAGACCTACGACGTCGAACACCGCCCAAACAAGGAGAGGCATCGACTTTGGTAGAAGTCGTCACATTAGGACCTAATTTTTTTTTTTAAATTTAACTAAGCAATTCAGTTAAGAACAAATTCTTATTTACAATGACAGGCTAGGAACAGTGGGTTAACTGCCTTGTTCAGAGGCAGAACGACAGATTTTTACTTTATCAGCTCGGGGATTTGATCTTGCAACCTTTCGGTTACCAGCCCAAAGCTCTAACCACTAGGCTACCTGCTCCCCCTATTTAACTGGGTGATAGTTTTTTGTCACCCTTGATGAACATAACTCAGAGAATATACATATCACATGTGGCGTTCCACAAGGTTCGATTTTGGGTCCGGTACTGTTCCATTTATATATCTTACCTCTTGGCAGCATTATCATATTATTATATTATATTGATTTTCACTGCTACGCAGATGATACACATCATTGCATTACTGTTTCACCAGAGGATTTTATCTCCACGGACAAATATTTGACTTTATTAGTGATTTAAAAACTTGGATGGCTCACAACTTCCTCCACCTAAATCAAGACAAGACCAAGGTACTTATTGTTGGAGCCAAAGCACAGAGAGAATCTAACCGCACATTTTATTTCACGGGCAGTAAAGATAAAACACCAGGTAAAAAACGAGGTGTTATTTTAGATTCTGAACAAAATTTTGAATCACACATTAGGAATGTGACCAAAATAGCTTTTTACCTCCTGAGGAACATTGCCACGGTCTGGCCGTTTCTCTCTCAGGCTGATACAGAGAGACACATCCATGCTTTTATTACAAGCAGGCATGACTACTGTAATGCTCTCCTGTCTGGTCTACCCAAGAAAGCCATTGGTCAACTGCAAAACATACAGAAAGGAATGCTGCAGCATGGGTACTGACCAAGACCAGACGGAAAGCAGACATTACGCAAGGTCTCTACACTGGCTACTTGTGAGTTTTGGAATTAATTGTACGATGATTCTATTGGTTTTTAAATAACTATCCTAAAGCTTAGGTCCAAGAGGAGAGGCAGCCTTTAGTTATTATGCACCCAGCCTCTGGAATAGCCTGGGGGGGGAATATTAAAACACATATTTTAAGCTATTCTTTTCCTTAGGGTGCTTTTTAGTTCAGTTTTGTCATTATTTAGCTTTTTATCTTATGTTGTGTAGTAAATATTTCTGCCAAAAAATACAACCTGTAAAGCACAAACTGTGTTGCATTCCGTGTCTGAAATGTGCTGTATAAATAAAGCTTTATTTGACACAGGGGAGAGTGGCAAGGTTGCTCTGAAATGTCACGTACCTTCTCCACTGCACTCTGTGGCACTGAGTGGCTGTAGAGAGGCACTCTGGAGGGGGACTATTTAATAAGGGTTGAGTGGCCTAATCCTCCTCTGGATCATCACAGACACCATGGTCGTCACATCCTACCTGCGAGCCAGGGACTGATGTTTAGTGTCTCAATGTATCTTTCCTGTTGATTTGAGACACCAGTTTGAAGTACCTGACCTCTGAAGATTCGTGCCGTCAGAGTCACAGTGGTCAAAGTACATGTCGTTTCTACCGGAGATATCTGATGGTGCAATTCTGCTTTGGACAGACATGGTGGCTGTTGAATTGGAGGCAGAGGCAATATCTCTGTAATAAGCTGAGGAGCATGAAAGAGACTGAGAAATGAGAACACTGGAAATGTGAGACGTGTAACAACAAAAACAACAAGTTAAAATGGACTCAGAAACGGCCCTTAACTTCACCTGAAAAGTGTGCAAGCATTTGTTCAACGAAACATACATCATGCTCAAAGAGTGACTCATCTCAAGAGGGGACTTGTTCATAATCTTTGGCTAAAAACGACACCCACCCTCTTCATTCGGAACATCTAGAATTCTATTGTAAATAACACCACACGTGCCCATAATGCATCACAGAAATCCCTGTGTAAATTGCTATTGATGGTGGAATCTTCTTCACTGTCCTTTTCATCATGCAAGCACCGATGTGCTTTCAGGTTTCACACTGTAGAGGAATAACATGATTCCATGTGATCATTGGACTTACTGTCAAATAATACAGTGTTCCAAGCCAAGCGTCGCAATAACAAAATTGATAGTTCCAGACCCAGCAAACCAAACCCAATTCATTCCTCTAATCCTTTATCTGACAGTTTTTCATTTTCAATTTGGTCCCCCCCCAAAAAAAAACTGTAATCCTTCACTATGATTGAAAACGAAGCCAAAGCTGCGTGGCACAAATGATTTATTGACATAAGTGATAGTTTGCTCAGAAATAATTGTGCAATCATACCAAGACAGAGACGGGAGAGACCCTTCATGCTGTGCTACATTTGCCTGTCAAGTTTATTGAGGGGAAAAAATAAAAATGTTACAATTGTAAAACAGTCTTTATTCATTTGAAGTCGGTTGCCGTTATCTTTACATACATCATTGCATGATATTCAAGGTTGAGTGGGTTGAAATGGTTTGATAATGGTATTTAAGTAGTGCTCTGTACTGAGAGACCGGGTGAGGTTTTTGGGTACAACATGTTCATTGTTTGAACCTTTCACAGAAACCACAAGTAGGCTACTGCCCGAATCATGCTCTCAGTAACACAACAGTGCCTTCATTCTCTCTCCCTCCATTCCTCACCATCTCCACCTCCACCTCTGTCTGTTTTAGTAGCCCACAGCTCTTACTTTACCACAGGATATTGGTGGCACCTTATTTGGGCTTGTGGTAAAGACTGGAGTGAATTAGTGGAATGGTATCAAATACACTAAACACATGGTTTCCATGTGTTTGATGCCATTCCATTTGCTATGTTCCAGACATTATTATGAGCCATCCTTCCCTCAGCAACTTCCAGTGTACTGTACCTACTGTATGTGAACATGCCTCCTCCCTTTACTTCTCTCCATCCATCTCCCTCTCCCGTGTCCCTCCCTCTCGCTATACCTTCCTCTACACTCTCCCTGCCTCACCCTCTTCCTGCTCTCTCCCTCCCTCGCTCTCTTTTTCTTTAATCTCTCTGTTTTCTCCTGAAGGTGAGTCGTGCCTGCAGGGGTATGAAAATGTCAGAAAGGCCCACTCCATTTTCAGCTACATAAATAGCTATTTCCCGCCAGAGCAAACCCACTTTCAGCTCTGACCCAACTGCCACGTCGCACAGCTCCACTTCCTACCTCCCGTTCCACTCCGCCACCAAGCCTGCTGCTGCTGCTGCTGGGAGAAATGTACATGAAATGTCTCTCTTTCGCCCTCCCTCCATTTTTATATACCTCCCCAGTCCCAATGCTTCTCTGTATAACAGTTTTCTCTCAGATTTCCAAATATTATAAGAGCTGACCATGTACTTTCTTACCACTTTGAACATTCTGATTTAGTACCTTTTTTTCATTGCATTGAGACTGTACCAAAACATTACATAACCTAACATAAAAAGAGAATTCATGAATGTCTTTAGACTGCAACTTCAGGAAGGACTCTATTGAAAGAAAATGCTCAATTCACTTTTAAAGTGACTCAAACGAAGGCTTGAAATATACTGTTTCACCCTCGTCTCAAAGCAGCCATTATTCCCCAACCTGAAATGGCCAATTCGTATTGTAATTATGATTTATCAGCACAGGAGAAAATATAGGGAACCGCCGCTCATTGACAGACAAAGGCTGAGCACTTACAGTGTCTGGGAGAGTGACGCTTAGTGAAAGGACGCCTCTCTTCCCATTTCAATATACGAGTTTCCAATGTGGGACATAAAAGCTAAGTCCTGAGTCCTAACACAACAGGGATGAATGCTCTTTTGAAGCTGTGTGTGTTTGTGTGTGTATGTGTGTGTTTGTGTGTGTTTCTCTGTGATTCCCCAGAGTGTAAAATGCTTTCTACCAAGAGTGTTGGCGTTGATGCAGGAGTGTGAGGGCTGTTACTGTCAGGTATGACAAGAGAAGTGTTATATAAAGATGTGTTAGAGTTGATATATAGGGGATCAATTTTATACATAGAACTTTACCATCCCTGTGAATTTTCCACAATTTTATTCAAGCTAGAATTAGAAGCACCTATTTACTGTTTAACACCTTAATTAGCATAAATCCAGAGTATTATTCACCTCTTGATACTTCCTCTACCTCCGTCACCTAGCCAGGTCTCTCCAGTCCGCCACACTAGACTGGTTTATTTCTGTGTGCTCCCTCTGTCCCAGAAAAAGCTGACATGTCGCCGTCGTGCGTCAATATTGTCATCCATGTTTTGTTTCCTCCAGGAACTTCCTCCCCTAATCTTCCCTGTCAATTTTCTGACTGCAGCTCCCCAAGACAATGAGAGGAGACGTCAAAGACTGTAGGAAGACGTCGGTAGCTCACAGACACACCAGGAAGAGACAATTCCAGCTTCACGCTTGAGGTTGTGCAAAATATAATGTTCCATTACATTTGCAGCACAGTTTCCTCATTTGGTGTTCTGTTGTGGAGCAGACAAAGATAGCTGTTCTGGAATCAGCCGCTAGCCAGCTGCCCGGGCTGGTGTTGTGCTGAATAATGGAAAGCCTTTAGAGAGACTTAGGAGGAGGTGGCTCATCTCTCTCAGCAGACACAGGTTTACCTCTATAGTATAGATGAGATAGACACAGGTTTAACTCTATAGTACAGACCAGATAGACACAGATTTAACTCTATAGTATAGACCAGATAGACACAGATTTAACACTATAGTACAGATCAGAGACACAGGTTTAACACTACAGTACAGACCAGATAGACACAGGTTTAACTCTATAGTACAGATCAGATCGACACAGGTTTAACTCTATAGTACAGACCAGATCGACATAGGTTTAACTATATAGTGTAGACCAGATAGACATAGGTTTAACTCTATAGTATAGACCAGATAGACATAGGTTTAACTATATAGTATAGACCAGATAGACATAGGTTTTACTATATAGTATAGACCAGATAGACACAGGTTTAACTCTATAGTACAGACCAGATCGACACAGGTTTAACTCTGTAGTACAGACCAGATAGACACAGGTTTAACTCTATAGTATAGATCAGATAGACACAGGTTTAACTCTATAGTATAGACCAGATAGACACAGGTTTACCTCTATAGTATAGACCAGATAGACATAGGTTTAACTATATAGTATAGACCAGATAGACATAGGTTTAACTATATAGTATAGACCAGAGAGACACACGTTTTACTCTATAGAGGAGAGCCTAAGGAGTGCCTGGAGTAAGGAGACAAGGAAATGGAAAGAGGTGCCTCCTGGGAGATCTATTTTCTAAAGGGACATACACATGTATCACACACTGTCATACCACAACCTGGCACCAACATTATCATACTCATACACACACGTACCCAAAACATGCACGCAAGCACGCATGCAGAGTAAACCGGACAGATGTCCACAAAAACATGATATACAGTATGTTGTTTAAATTATATACCGTTCCAAACAGAATACATCCAAACCACACTACATAAAAACACAGAAAGCCCACATTACTGCTATGGCTTGAATAGAGACAAATTATGACTTCCTGTCTTATAGTAAAAAAACTAATTCCATTATTTCTCTCTGCCTCTTTTCTGCCTCTCCTCCTGTAGTGTCTCATAAATGTCGTGCCCACCCACCTGTCCTCTCTCCTATGAGATGTAACATACAAAGGCCAAATTGAAAGCTAGATGGGAAATTACCCCCGGTACATTCAGGCTAATTTGCCTCTTTTTTTTACTGGGTGATGTTCGTTTCTCAACAATACACAGCAGAGTCCACACTTTCCTTTTCCAATACTCCCGCTGTGATTCCAAATGACTTCTGCAGCTTGATAGAATTAATTGGCTGACTTTGCGTAGCATGGGAATAGATAGAACATTAGCTATTGAAAAGGGAAAAGATTGACAAGTACGCTGTTCGCTGTTTTTCTTGTAAATAATTTGAGAGGGAGGGTGAAAATAATTCTCTCTCTCACCAGATGTTTGCTGTGCTCTCTCTCTCTCTCTCTCTCTTTGTTGTGAAGTGACTCACTCCTTTTCTCCTACACAGAACCTATCATTTTGACTTTTTATATGGACAGAACAGAGGGCAGCTGACCTACAGAGACACAAATAGATGGTGAGGGGTGTGGAGGGGCTGAGGGGCATGGAGGGAAATATTCTTGGTCTGAGGCAGGACTTCCAGGAACAATGATCCTCAACTATTTCTGTACTTTAACCGAGAAATATCTCATCAGCATATTTGTGCATTTACTCCAACACAAACAAGGGAAAGAACATGGTTTTATTTAAACCACTAGTTTGAGGGCAATAGCAAAGTCCTGAGTGCTATACAGTATCATAGGCTTTAGGAGAGACCAGGCAGCAGGCGGGGGCATGGGGAGATTTGGATGGCTGGCTACTATGCTGGGTGTGTGTCTGAGGCAGGTAGGCAGGTGAGCGCTGGTGGGCTGCTGGGGGTTGGTAGGTTGGTTGGGGCCGGGGGGCACTGCCATAGCATGGCAGAACGATGGAGCGCTCTCTATAATTGGATCTGTCAAAAATCTACCCACTGTTAATGTGCAGCCGGCAGCTGACGTGGCCGTCAACCAGACCTCAGGCTGATCGCCTGCCTGGCCCCCAGCAGGCACCTCTCTCTGCATGATTGATGGCTCTGTTTGTCTGTTGTTGTTTGTCTGAAGGACTCTGCATCATGGCTTCCAATCCAATTAGAGTGTACTTGGAGATTACAGTTCTCCTCTTCTGTCCAGTTCAGCTAGAGAAGGTGATCAATGTCACATTCAGTCAGAAATCTCAGTCCAGAGAAGTGTCCCTCTCTCCATCCTATATCCCTCTGTCATTCTCCATCCAAGAATCCCAAACAGATGTAATATTTGATTAAAACATGATCATTTCAAACCTTCCTTGCATGTTATACAATAACGTGTCTCTCTATTATGCATGGGAATACCTGGGGACAGATTTCCAAAATTAAAAGTACACGGAGCTGATTTCCTGGTGTTTTTACAGTCTTTTATGTCCAACAATGAAACAAAGAAGTAATAATTTGGCCCGCGGGCTGCCAGTTGGGGAACCCTGCAATACAGTATCATTTTAAATTAAGACTGTGTATTGGACAAACACAAAAGGTGTAGAGTGAGAAACATACAGGTAACTGCCAAACAAAGGAAACACTTAACACTTAAGTAAATGAGGGATACAAAGTATATTGAAAGCAGGTGGTTCCACACTGGTGTGGTTACTGAGTGAATTAAGTAATTAACATCCCATCATGCTTAGGGTCATGTACTGTATAAAGAGGCCCAAGTTGCTCATTATTTTGGCAGCCATGGCTAGAAGAAGAGATCTCAGTGACTTTGAAAGCGGGGGTCTCAAATACAGTTGCAAAGCTACCAGTAATATACAGGAACATTCAGTAATTTTGGTAATTAACAGAAAATCTATGTCAATCTATTAAACTTTGGTCATTTATACTTGTATAACTTTGAAAAAATGTGTTCATATATAGTATACATTTGTATATATAGTATTGATCTATGTCCATATTGTCTATGAGTTTTTAGTGGATAGACCATATGGGTCAACAGAAAATAGCCTAATTTATGAAAATAACCTCTAATCAACAATTATTTTCAAATGACTTTGCAACTCTTCCAACTATTCACTCTTTTCACAACTGTTTGATGCCAACAATAAATATATATTCACATAGTAAAATAAATACATCTGTAAAAAAAAATGCATAAAGGATCATTCATGCGGACATTAAACACCAATGGTATTCACTAAGTTAACGGTTGATATTCAGGATAATGAATAACAGCTTTGTCAATCTATTTTAAAATCCTCTTATTTAATTATTTCATATATTTTACATGTGACAAGGCCACACGTAGAGCCAGAGATAATTAGACACCTGTGATAATCTGAAGTACCCAAAATGGCCAATAGATGTCTTGTAATATATTACATAAAATCCTTGAAAGATACCAACGTTCTTGTAGTTTACTGTTAATACACTTTGAACGTCTCCAGTAATATACCCTCCCTTTGCAAACCTAGTCTTAAAGGAACAGAGCAACTTTAAAGTGTGTGTGTGTGTGTCACCAGATCTCAACTCAATTATACATTTATGGGAGATTCTGGAGGGATTCTGGAGGGGTGCCTGAGTCTTTTCACCACTGTCTACTAAGATAACAGATGGAATTGCTTTTAGATGGTCATACCATGGATCATTTAGCTATTTTAGGACCCCTGTAGGTATAAATGAAATAGATATGAACAAAATGATAATACAATATTGAATTTGGTCATTGCAGCTATAGCCCATAGAAACACATTGAATAACATATTCATAAATGGCTGAATAGACAGTCAAATAATGTATCATAAGTAATAAGGTTTTGAAGTGTTCTATATCTGAGAAAGCTCAGGAATTATTATATATGCCGTTGAAATCAGAAGTTTCCATACACTTAGGTTGGAGTCATTAAAACTCGTTTTTCAACCACTCCACCAATTTCTTGTTAACAAACTATAGTTTTGGCAAATTGTTTAGGACATCTACTTCGTGCACGACACAAGTAATTTTTCCAACAATTGTTTACAGATTATTTCACTTATAATTCGTTGTATCACAATTCCAGTGGGTCAGAAGTTTACATACACTAAGTTGACTGTCACTTTAAACAGCTTGAAAAATTCCAGAAAATTATGTCATGACTTTAGAAACTTCTGAGTGAACTTCTCAGTGCTTCTTTGCTTGACATTATGGGAAAATCAAAAGAAATCAGCCAAGACCTCAGAAAACAAATTGTAGACCTACACAAGTCTGGTTCATTCTTGGGAGCAATTTCCAAACACCTGAAGGTACCACATTCATCTGTACAAACAATAGTACACAAGTATAAACACCATGGGACCACGCAGCCGTCATACCGCTCAGGAAGAAGATGTGTTCTGTCTCCTAGAGGTGAACGTACTTTGGTGCGAAAAGTGCAAATCAATTCCAGAACAACAGCAAAGGACCTTGTGACGATGCTGCAGGAAACAGGTACAAAAGTATATATATCCACAGTAAAACGAGTCCCATATCGACATAACCTGAAATTCCGCTCAGCAAGGAAGAAGCCACTGCTCCAAAACCTCCATAAAAAAGCCAGACTACGGTTTGCAACTGCACATGGGGACAAAGACCGTACTTTTTGTAGAAATGTCCTCTGGTTTAATGAAACAAATTTTTAACTGTTTGGCCATAATGACCATCGTTATGTATGGAGGAAAAAGGGGGATGCTTGCAAGCCGAAGAACACCATCCCAACCGTGAAGCTCGGGGGTGGCAGCATCATGTTGTGGGGGTGCTTTGGTGCAGGAAGGACTGGTGCACTTCACAAAATAGATGGCATCACGAGGAAGGAAAATTACTGAAAAGTGTGTGCAAGCAAGGAGGCCTACAAACCTGACTCAATTACACCAGCTCTGTCAGGAGGAATCGACCAAAATTCACCCAATTTATTGTGGGAAGCTTGTGGAAGGCTACCGAAACGTTTGACCCAAGTTAAACAATTTAAAGGCAATGCTACCAAATACTAATTGAGTGTATGTAAACTTCTGACCCACTTCGCATGTGATGAACAAAATATAAGCTGAAATAAATCATTCTCTCTTTTCACATTCTTAAAATAAAGTGGTGATCCTAACCGACCTGAGACAGGGAATTTTTACTCAGATTAAATGTCAGGAATTTTGAGTTTAAATGTATTTGGCTAAGGTGTATGTAAACTTCCGACTTCAAATGTATATATTTTTGTACACATACTGTACTTAACCCTATTCTGTGGGGGGGCACAAAACTACTTCCATGAATTTTTAAAATTGGTACCTGGTTATCTTTAGACAAGTCCTGTGACACGTGTAGGGGTCGTAGAACAAAATGGAGAAGTTCATGAGTCTCCTCTTTCCATAGCGGGGTCATATTCGTTTTTAGGCCAAACAGAACAGACTTTTTTCGTAAGAACACAGATTTTTTTCGTAATGTCTCCTTGTCTGACAAACAGCACTGTTGCTCTGCCAGATATCGCTAGCTTAATAACAGACTGATTTTCATGGGATGTTTAGATTGACATACACCTTTTTTTAAGACACTTTATGTTGGTGTTTCCATTATTTTGACAGTTACCTGTATTGTAAGGAGCACTTCTGCTCCGTGGTACCGTGGTACAGCTGAGGTTCCAGAACAGACCATGTGGTGTGTGTGAGCCACACTGCTATGTTGTGGTGTGTGTGAGCCACACTGCTATGTTGTGGTGTGTGTGAGCCACACTGCTATGTTGTGGTGTGTGTGAGCCACACTGCTATGTTGTGGTGTGTGTGAGCCACACTGCTATGTTGTGGTGTGTGTGTTTACAGCACTTCAGTGTAAATCTGCCCTGCTGTGTCATTGCAAGATCAGAGGAGATGCATGACTTGAGCCAGAAGACTTTTAAAGCGCTCTCTATCCTCTCTATCCTGCTACTCCGACCCTAGTTCTCTTCTCTTTCACTCTCTCTCACACACAGTGAGATCATCTTTCTTTATTTTGCTCACTTCATATTCTTTCTTTATTTGCTCAGAACATTTATGGTATGATTTCCTTTAACCGACAATAACTTCTAGACATTAGATTGGAGATCACTCATCACAAATTCAACTTCCCAGACCTAGATCCAATGTTTGGACTATACGAAGCAGTTCAATTAATCTTGGGTGCTCTACCAAAAAGATGCCACCAAAAGAGAGGATGGAGAGCTGGCGTTCTAGTCAGACTCTGTCGGAGGGAAAACCACCCACCGCTCCTGAGTATTTTACTTGCTAAGAGATTCTAACATGATTTGTCTTACAGAGTCATGGCTCGCACCGGCTACACGTTCGGCCATACAGCCTGTTGACTTCTCCGTACATCGCGCCGACAGGAAGATGTTCTCCGGGAAGAGCAAAGGTGGAGAGGTATGTTTTATGATTAATAACTCACTGTGTGATCTGTCACAATTCAATGGCTCAGACACGGGGCATTGTTTGGGCTGTATTTCTAGACCAAAGGAAAGCTTTTGATACTGTTAACCATGAAGTTCTCATCACAAAACTGTCCAAGTTCAGCTTTCCCACGATGCCTTGAGATGTGTCATGACTGTCTACGTGAATCCAAATTGGTTCAGATCAGGTTTGCAATGAATAACTTCTATCAGACAACCTCCCACCCTAGAGGGGGGAAGGAAATAACTAGTGGGGATTAACAACTCATGCCCTGTTGTAAATCAAGGGGGAAGATCCAGGCTTGCTCTCTCAAGATTTACCAAAGGAGTGTTCTTTGTTTCAACATACTTTTTCCCGCTGAAACTCTAACACGTTCAAAAGCGAATACCGGAACAATATTTGTAATGAAATGTGTTCCCATTTAATTAGCTAGTAAATAAATAACTAAACCAATATGTAGTACTGAATCATAAGTAATACTTGGGTTTTTGCAGATGCAAGGAGGTTACGACTGTTCAAAATGATGATATGATACGAGGTTATGATTAATAAGTTGACTGTTTATGGATATGATAGGTAAAGACCTTTTAGAGTTTAATTCGGGAGATGGTAACTCTTTAAAGAACCGCTCTCGTGGTGCCCCAAATCCTAAATATTTAATTGTTACATAATTCATTTAATCGGTTAAGAATTAAACATAGTTAGTTAATTAGATACATAAGCGTCTTCAGATTAATGTTATAGTCAAGTCACGACAGATGGATGAAATCATACCTTGAAGGCAGAACCCAGTGTGTCAGTGAGCAATGAGCTGCCGCCCACTCTCAGCTATGATGTGGGCGTGCCCCAATGGTCAATTCTGGGGGCCCTCCTGTTCAGCCTGTACATTCATTATCTGCCTTCTGTCTTTACTGGGTCTGAAGTTCAAATGTATGCAGATGGTACAGTGATATATGTGCATGCAAAGAGCAAACAACAAGCTAAACAAGCACTCACTAGTGTAATGGTCCAGGTTACAAAGGGGCTCAGTGACTCATGTTTGCGTCTTAATGTGAAAAAAAAACAGTCTGCATGTTCTTCACAAAGAGGGCAACTGAGCCAGATGTCTATGTGTCAGGGAAGAAGCTCCAGGTGGTATCTGATTTTAAGTACCTTGGCATCATACTTGATTCCAACCTCTTTTTTAAAAAAGCAGGTGAAAAAGGTAGCTAAAATAACCAAATTCAACCTAGCTAACTTCCGATTCATACAAAATTGTTTGACTACAGAGGTGGCAAAACTGTACTTCAAATCTATGATACTCCCCCAGTTAGCATACTGCTTGACTAGTTGTGCCCAAGCTTGCTGTACAACATTAAAACTCATTGAGTCTGTCTACAAACAGGCTCCCAAAGTGCTTGTTAGAAAGCCCAATAGCCATCCTCACTGTTACATTCTCAGAAAGCATGAGCTCTAGAGTTGGGAAAATATTGTTCAAAACACCGACGCATGTCTTGTATTCAAGATCCTAAATGGCTTGGCTCCCCCTCCACATAGTACTTTTGTTGAACAGAAAACCCAAACCCATGACAGCAGATCCACAAGGTCTGCCATGAGAGGAGACTATAGTTCCCCTAAGGAAAAGCACCTATCTGCTTTCGTATTGAGAGCTTCCTATGTCTGGAATACACTGCCATCAGACACACACAACTGTACCACCTATCGCACCTTCACAAATTTTTTAAAAATGATCCGGCTGGCTAAAACCGACACTTTTACTGAAACGTTGATTGATGTGCACTGTCCCTGTAAAAATAAAAATAAACTCAAACTTCAGACAGTCCCGGATTATAAAGGGAAAACAAGCCAAGTTGAGGATGCCGACGCCTCACTCCCAGACAAACTTAACATATTCTTTGTCCGCTTCGAAGAAAACAACAGAGCCGCTGTCGTGGATCCTTGCTGCTCATGAGGACGGCGGGCTCCCGATCTCTGTAGCGGACATGAGTAGGACTTTCAAGAGTGTTAACCCTCGCAAGGTTGCCGGCCCGGACGGCATACCAAGTGCATGCACAGACCAGCTGGCCGGAGTGTTGACAGACAAATTCGCCCCTCTCCCTATCCCAGTCTGTTGTCCCCACTTCCTTAAAGATTAACACCATTGTTTCAAGATGTCACCATTGTGCTTGTATCCAAGCAAGCTACGGTAAATTACTATCGCCCTGTAGCACTCTTCTCTGTCAACATGAAGTGCTTTGAGAGGCTAGTCAAGGACCAATTCACCTCCACCTTGCCTGACACCCTAGACCCATTACAATTTGCATACTGCCCGAAAAGATCCACGGACGACGCAATCGCTGTTGCACTGCACACCGCCCTCCCACCTGGACAAGAGGAATACGTATGTGAGAATTCTGTTCTTCGTAAGTATTCAGAACTGTTGACTTTTTCCATATTTTGTTACTTTACAGCCTTATTCTAAAATGGATTAAATAAATAAAAAATTACCCCATAATGATAAAGCAAAAACAGGTTTTTAGAAAATTTGGAAATGTATTACAAATAAAAAACAGAAATACCTTATTTACATATAGTAATTATTCAGAACCTTTGCCAGGAGACTCAAAATTGAGCTCAGGTGCATCTTGTTTCCATTGATCATCCTTGATGTTTCTACAACTTGATTTGGGTCCACCTGTGGTCAATTCAATTGATTGGACATCTATATAAGGTCCCACAGTTGACAGTGCATGTCAGAGCAAAAACCAAGCCATGAGGTCGAAAGGAATTGTCCATAGAGCTCAGAGACAGGATTGTGTTGAGGCACAGATCTGGGGAAGGGTAGCAACAATGGAAGAATGGAAGAAGTTTGGAACCACCAAGACTCTTCCTAGAGCTGGCCGCCTGAGCAATCGGAGGAGAAGGGCCTTGGTTAGGGAGGTGACCAAAAGCCCAATGGTCACTCTGACAGAGCTCCAAGGTTCCTCTGTGGAGATGGGATAAACTTCCAGAAGGACAATCATCTCTGCAGCACTCCACCAATCAGGCATTTAGTTGTAGAGTGGCCAGACGGAAGCCACTCCTCAATAAAAGGCACATGACAGCCCGCTTGGAGTTTGACAAAAGGCACCTAAAGGACTCTGACTATGAGAAACAAGATTCTCTGGTCTGATGAAACCAAGACTGAACTCTTTGGCCTGAATGCCAAGCTTCACGTCTGGAGGAAACCTGGCACCTTCCCTACGGTAAAGCACGGCGGTGGCAGCATCATGATGTGGGGATGTTTTTCAGTGGTAGGGACTGGGAGGCTAGTCAGGATTGAGGGAAATATGAACGGAGCAAAGTACAGAGTGATCCTTGATGAAAATCTGCTCCAGAGCACTCGGGAACTATGACTGGGGCGACAATGAGCCTAAGCACACTGCAAAGACAACGCAGGAGTGGCCCAGCCAGAGCCCGGACTTTAACCCGATTGAACATCTCTGGGGAGACTTGAATATAGCTGTGCAGCGATGCTTCCCATCCAACCTGACAGAGCTTGAGAGGATCTGCAGAGAAGAATGGGAGAAACTCCACATATATAGGCGTTCCAAGCTTTTAGCGTCATACCCAAGAAGACTAAGACTGTAATCGCTGCCAAAGGTGCTTCAACAAAGTACTGAGTAAAGGGTCTGAATACTTATGTAAATGTGATATCAGTTTTTTATATATATGTACATGTATATACAAAAACCTGTTTTTGCTTTGTCATTATGGGGTATAGTGTGTCTAGATTGATGAGGGAAAAAAACAAGTGAATCCCTTTTAGAGTAAGGCTGTAACATAACAAAATGTGGAAAAAGTCAAGTGGTCTGAATACTTTCCGAATGCACTGTATATAGAGACATTAATCACTGGACACTTCCCATTTCTCTTATACTGTTTTTTACACTGTGTATTCATATACTGTATTCTTCACATAGCTCATTCTAATATTTCTACTACTGTACATTGTATTTTTGTTATACTGTTTATACACACTGCATATTTATTTATATACTGGATTCTTGACATAGCTCACTGTAATACATCTACTGCTGTACATATTATTCTTAGTATATATTTTTGGTGTATATACACATAGATTGCATTTGGATTACTGGTACAGCGTTATTTGGGTAGGTAATTGGATTCGTTCAGACATTACTTATTTCTTGCGTCTAGTTTGTTTTTTATTTGTTGACTTGTTTGTCATTTTACTGCATTGTGAGGTGCTAGTAATACATGCATTTCACTGCACCCGCTGTACCATCTGCTAAACTGTGTACACAACCAATAAACTTTGATTACATTTTGATTTGATATTATTTTCTCACCCTCCTACCAATAGTTGCTGAATAATGTCTCTCTCTGCAGTCTGCAATGACCTTGGCTTAGTGCCTCTCCTCTCTCCCTCCATGTGTTCCGTCTCTCTAACAGATTCTAGAAGAGTTTCGCAGTGTTGGTGAAGCTACTACTCTCCAACAGTGTAATTTCTAAGACATTTGTCACGACAGCCGTGGTCTAGCCATGCTCTAGTTTTGTCTCCACGTTCTTTGCATGTTATTTTGGATCTCTGCATTGAAATAGACTTTGTAGGCGATGTCCGTGTGCCCTCGTCTCTTTAGTTTGCTGGTCCATGAGAGGGAGGGACATATTTGAGTAAGCCCTACTACCCTCATTGCTAACCTCAGGCCTGGCCTCCTTTCCTAGCCCTAAACCCAGGCAGTGCTCAGTGGTTCATCAACCATTCTCACATATTCCCCCCTCCACAGCCCTGTCCTGAACAACATTGACACACAAGCATGCACATGTAGCAGAGTAAGAAAATACCCTCATTGAGTTTTATGACTTTATGACCACATTTTTTTTCACACTCACAAATGCACACACTAGCACATGCAAACAGTATAAAGCTATGAAAAAAAATAAGCTAAACTATACATTTATTCTTCATACCAAGCTCGTTTTCTGGTGAGCTTGATAGATGGTGGACATTATTTCTGGACTATAGATGAATGGCTTTCTCCAGTAATCCTCATCATGTCTGAATAAGTGATTGCCTGGACAGATTAAAGGGAGAGATTAAAACGAGAGGAACTGTTTTCTGGGGGGGAAAGGAAGAGTAAGAGAAAATCATTTCTGTCCATGCCAACACGATCACACATATAACATTCAACACGCATCACTTCCTACACAGATACACATGTACCAGTGCCCACTGAAAGATGACTGTGTTCAATATCAATATAAGTCTCCTGCACCTGCATTACTAAAACAAATATTTATCTGGTTCTATGGGCAATACCTTATACTAAGTTGAGGTATTGCCCATACAGCCTAGTGGGCCTGTAACGTTTTATTGTATTTTTTTCACAAACATATCATTATCTGGCTAATTATGGGGGACTCAAGGGGAAAACAAATGTCCTGTGTGGGAGCCTCCAGCAAATAAATGGGCCTTTCTGTTAGAAATGCTAGGGCCGATTGTTTTGTCCCAGTCTGCCCCTGGGGTAACTTGTAAAGGGTTTATAAACAGTTGACTATCAGTTAATATGTTGTTTATAAATTAGTCAGAGCATTCAAGTCATGCTAATACTCCTGTCCTCATTCTGCTCTCAATCAAACAGTGACAGGAACACAGTGGGGTGTGATGAAGGCGACGCTCCGATTAAAGTTCCTAATCTCACAGGCAGCCCATCCAGTCTCCGAGGGAGACACGGAGGGAAAAAAAAGAAGTGAGTAGGAGACAAAAGCACAGCCACTCTCAGAGTGGCACTGAGAGAAGACAAGCTTCCCTTTTATCAGGGCCATAATACAGCATGAAGTAGCCTTTAAAACGAGTTAACTCCTGGCTCTGAAGTGAGGTCACGGCTAGCAGACCACTGACTCCAGCCCACAGTGCATTTTAGAGAGCTCTGTTTGGTTCAAAGGAAACAGAAGTCAACAAAGATGTTCTTCTTGATGTACTGGTTTATAATCATTTTCATGTTCCCTCCACAACAAGAAGCACTCCTAATAAATTGAGTTACTGTGTTTTCAAGTATGCTTTCTCCTCATACAGACGATGAGAGACATGATTATGACCTTTGAAATATCCACTGAGACCTCAACTCAACTCTGAGCTTTGAGTGAATTCACAAGACAACAACAACAGACAGTGTTTTGTCATTCTGAGTGTGATGGCGTGCAACACTGATCTGTTAGACTTCTCTGATGGAGGTGCTATAGATCTAAAAGTGCCTCCAAAACACACACACACACACACACACACGTCAATGCTTTGAACTAAACTCATACATCCATGTTCATCCATACATCATACTGCCCATGTCATCGTCTGTCTTAGTGTAGAAACATGTGGTGGCGTTACAACTAATTGTAACTGGATCCACTGCAGTGGCAGGAGAAGAAGGGTAATGATGACCGTCACCTGGCTCTCTGCTGGGAAGGGAGGGGGACTGAGTGAAGGGTACAGCAGCACCAGTTGACTCATTGGCAGGCAGCCGAGCACAAACACTCAGCCTGGCTGGGCAGCTGGCTGCAACACAACATATCTCAGGGGAGACCATGTCCTGGTGACTGGCAGTATGTGTCTGTGTGTGTGTGTTAAAGTGAGTGTGTGCACGTGTCTCTAAGAGCCTGTCTGTAAGTGCCTGTGTGTGGAAAACATTGAGTGTGCCAAGTGTGTATGTGTTTGTACAGCATGTGAGAGTGAGTGTATGTGTGTATGGACGTGTGAGACAGAGGAGAGGCCAGACCCAGCAGGCTTTTCATTGTGCGTAAAAACAAAACAGCATGTAGAGGTAATTCACACACAACACATACGTAACAGGGGAGACATCTTACAGAGAGCCAAGCTGATGTTATAAAAAGACAAGCTAAAGTATAATAGGAACCATTTAAATGTTGACACAAATTGCTGTTTCTTTTTCAGTAATCCCTGCTGTGCTCATTTCCCCACCTCTCTACCAGACATCCTCTCCCTGCTTCTTCCTCTAACCTGTCATACTGTCCCTCTATTGTTCATTCAACATACTACAGTCCAAGCTCTAAACCCCCTGCCCACCCAGTTCAGACAAATAACGTACCATTACATTCACCATGTGTTAGGAGGGGACGTATTTTGTTTGTGGCATGCATTACAACATCTGGTACCATGGTGTTCTTACTCCTCTAGATCCTGAAAATCAACGAAGTGAGCTGCCTTGGCCAATCCTTCACCCAGAGAGAGAGAGAGAAAAGGGAATATTCCATGATGTTCAAGGCCTATCCGTATCATTCTTTCTCCATGTAGCTATTCTGAATTCACTTCCAGGTCATCTCTCACATTGGAGTGGCTTGAACATTGAAAGTGTCAGGCAGTTATCATTAGTATAAACTGTGTGGAAGTGGCGTGTCGCTGTCACTCAAGTCAATGTCTGCACTTATCTGATCAACTCCTTCACACAATCACAGACTGCCATCAGACGGCTTTTGCATCATAAATAGTTGCTAAACAACCTTGCTTTCATTTCAGACGAGGAGCTGATTGCAATTAACGTGCACTGAATTAGCATCAGCCAAGTAGTCAGCTATGATTACAGAGCCCAGGCCTGATTAAGCTAAATCACATCAGCTATGATTACAGAGCCCAGGCCTGATTAAGCCAAATCACATCAGCTATTCTCCTGTCTGGTCTGGTCTGGTCTGGTCTGGTCTGGTCTGGTCTGGTCTGTCTGTCTGTAGCGGATAACCCCCCATGAAAACAGAATAGGCACTGGTTTGCAGGCTTTTCTGTCTAAATCAACTCCTATAATTCCTAGTTGTTATAAAACATGTCCTAGAGAGACAGTGCTCAAAAAGCTCATACTCTGTTGATCTTTTTTGAAGAGATTAGTAATCATGTGACACGGTGAAGGTGCTCCTCAACATGCAACCCAACTCCAGCAGATGTACATATTGTGGAGTTGAGAAACTTACCCCTATGAAGTCTTTTTTTTTTAAACAGTCAATTGTTTCCAGAAAATAAACCGAACAAAAAAAGGCCATTCAAAACACACAGATTTAATCTTGTAATTAGGTGGATAAATCTTTCATTTAGAAGTTGCTAAACACTAACACGTTTTTTCAAGAATGGAGATGAGGACCAAAGAAAGCTTTGAACTGGAAATAAATCTTGCCTTTCATGATTGACAATCTCTCCCCACACTAAACTAAATATCTCTCCCCACACTAAACTAAATATCTCTCCCAACACTAAACTAAACACTTAAACAACACAATGTAACTCCAAGTCAATCACATTTCTGTGAAATCAAACTGTCCACTTAGGAAGCAACACTGATTGAAGATACATTTCACATGCTGTTGTGCATATGGAATAGACAACAGGTAGAAATTATAGGCAATTAGCAAGACACCCCCAATAAAGGAGTGGTTCTGCAGGTGGCGACCACAGGCCACTTCTCAGTTCCTATGCTTCCTTCCTGGTTTTGGTCACTTTTGAATGCTGGCGGTGCTTTCACTCTAGTGGTAGCATGAGACGGAGTCTACAACCCACACAAGTGGCTCAGGTAGTGCAGCTCATCCAGGATGGCACATCAATGCGAGCTGTGGCAAGAAGGTTTGCTGTGTCTGTCAGCGTAGTGTCCAGAGCATGGAGGCGCTACCAGGAGACAGGCCAGTACATCAGGAGACGTGGAGGAGGCCGTAGGAGGGCAACAACCCAGCAGCAGGACCGCTACCTCCGCCTTTGTGCAAGGAGGAGCAGGAGGAGCACTGCCAAAGCCCTGCAAAATGACCTCCAGCAGGCCACAAATGTGCATGTGTCTGCTCAAACGGTCAGAAACAGACTACATGAGGGTGGTATGAGGGCCCAACGTCCACAGGTGGGGATTGTGCTTACAGCCCAACACCGTGCAGGACGTTTGGCATTTGCCAGGGAACACCAAGATTGGCAAATTCGCCACTGGTGCCCTGCGCTCTTCACAGATGAAGGCAGGTTCACACTGAGCACTTGACAGACGTGACAGAGTCTGGAGACGCCGTGGAGAATGTTCTGCTGCCTGCAACATCCTCCAGCATGACCGGTTTGGTGATGGGTCAGTCATGGTGTGGGGTGGCATTTCTTTGGGGGGCTGCACAGCCCTCCATGTGCTCGCCAGAGGAAGCCTGACTGCCATTAGGTACCGAGATGAGATCCTCAGACCCCTTGTGAGACGATATGCTGGTGCGGTTGGCCCTGGGTTCCTCCTAATGCAAGACAATGCTAGACCTCATGTGACTGGAGTGTGTCAGCAGTTCCTGCAAGAGGAAGGCATTGATGCTATGGACTGGCCCGCCCGTTCCCCAGACCTGAATCCAATTGAGCACATCTGGGACATCATGTCTCGCTCCATCCACCAATGCCACGATGCACCACAGACTGTCGAGGAGTTGGCGGATGCTTTAGTCCAGGTCTGGGAGCAGATCCCTCAGGAGACCATCCGCCACCTCATCAGGAGCATGCCCAGGCGTTGTAGGGAGGTCATACAGGCACGTGGAGGCCACACACACTATTGAGCCTCATTTTGACTTGTTTTAAGGACAGTACATCAAAGTTGGATCAGCCTGTAGTGTGGTTTTCCACTTTCATGTTGAGTGTCACTCCAAATCCAGACCTCCATGGTTTGATAAATTTGATTTCCATTGATATTTTTTGTGTGATTTTGTTGTCAGCACATTCAACTATGTAAAGAAAAAAGTATTTAATAAGAATATTTCATTCATTCAGATCTAGAATGTGTTATTTTAGTGTTCCCTTTATTTTTTTGAGCAGTGTATATCTCACCACACTAAACTAAATATATCTCCCCACACTAAACTAAATATATCCCCCCACACTAAACTAAATATTTCTCCCAATACTAAACTAAATATATCTCCCCACACTGAACTAAATATCTCTCCCAATACTAAACTAAATCTCTCCCCACACTAAACTAAATATTTCTCCTGTAACGGTTCTCTTGTGGTGAAGGAGAGTCGGACCAAAATGCAGCGTGTAGATTGCGATCCATTTTTAATAAACAAACGTAAAACACGAATCAATATTAAACACTACAAAACAAAGAACGTAACGAAAACCGAAACAGCCTATAATAGTGTAAACTAACACAGAGACAGGAACAAGGACACTAAGGACAATCACCCACGAAACACTCAAAGAATATGGCTGCCTAAATATGGTTCCCAATCAGAGACAACGATAAACACCTGCCTCTGATTGAGAACCACTTCAGACAGCCATAGACTTAACTAGAACACCCCACTAAGCTACAATCCCAATACATACACACCACATACAAAAACCCATGCCAAACCCTGGCCTGACCAAATAAATGAAGATAAACACAAAATACTTCGACCAGGGCGTGACATCTCCCCACACTAAACTAAATATCTCTCCCCAAAATAAACTAAATATATCTCCCCACACTAAACTAAATATCTCTCCCAATACTAAACTAAATATCTCTCACCACACTAAATATATCGCCCCACACTAAACTAAATATCTCTCCCAATACTAAACTAAATATATCTCCCCTCACTAAACTAAATATCTCTCCCAATAGTAAACTAAATATCTCTCCCCTCACTAAACTAAATATTTATCCCCACACTAAACTAAATATTTCTCCCAATACAAAACTAAATATCGCTCCCCACACTAAACTAAATATCTCTCCCAATACTAAACTAAATATTTCTCCCCACACTAAACTAAATATTTCTCCCCACACTAAACTAAATATCTCTCCCCACACTAAACTAAATATATCTCCCCACACTAAACTAAATATATCCCCCCACACTAAACTAAATATTTCTCCCAATACTAAACTAAATATATCTCCCCACACTAAACTAAATATCTCTCCCAATACTAAACTAAATATCTCTCCACACACTAAATATACCCCCCACACTAAACTAAATATCTCTCCCAGTATGAAACTAAATATATCTCCCCTCACTAAACTAAATATTTCTCCCCACACTAAACTAAATATCTCTCCCAATACTAAACTAAATATCTCTCCCCACACTAAATTAAATCTCTCTCCACACTAAACTAAAAATCTCTCCCAATACTAAACTAAATATCTCTCCCCACACTAAACTAAATCTCTCCCCACACTAAACATTTCTCCCCACACTAAACGAAATATCTCTCCCCACACCAAACTAAATATCTCTCCTCACACTAAACTAAATATCTCTCCCAATACTAAACTAAATATCTCTCCCCACACTAAAATATATCCCCCACACTAAACTAAATATATCCCTCCACACTAAACTAAATATCTCTCCCAATACTAAACTAAATATATCTCCCCTCACTAAACTAAATATCTCTCCCAATAGTAAACTAAATATCTCTCCCCTCACTAAACTAAATATTTCTCCCCACACTAAATATCTCTCCCAATACAAAACTAAATATCGCTCCCCACACTAAACTAAATATCTCCCCACACTAAAATAAATATCTCTCCCCACACTAAACTAAATAGCTCTCCTCGCACTAAACTAAATATATCTCCCCACACTAAACTAAATATATCTCCCCACACTAAACTAAATATATCCCCCCACACTAAACTAAATATTTCTCCCAATACTAAACTAAATATATCTCCCCACACTAAATATATCCCCCCACACTAAACTAAATATCTCTCCCAGTACTAAACTAAATATATCTCCCCTCACGAAACTAAATATCTCTCCCCACACTAAACTAAATATCTCTCCCCACAATAAACTAAATATATCTCCCCACACTAAACTAAATATCTCTCCCAATACTAAACTAAATATCTCTCCCCACACTAAATATATCCCCCCACACTAAACTAAATATCTCTCCCCTCACTAAACTAAATATTTCTCCCCACACTAAACTAAATAGCTCTCCTCACACTAAACTAAATATATCTCCCCACACTAAGCTAAATATCTCTCCCCACACTAAACTAAATATCTCTCCCCACACAAAATTAAATATCTCTCCCCACACTAAACTAAAAATCTCTCCCAATACTAAACTAAATATCTCTCCCCACACTAAATATCTCTCCCCACACTAAACTAAATATCTCTCCCCATACTAAACTAAATATCTATCCCCATACTAAACTAAATATCTCTCCCCACACTAAACTAAATATATCTCCCCACACTAAACTAAATATCTCTCCTCACACTAAACTAAATATCTCTCCCCACACTAAAATATATCCCCCCACACTAAACTAAATATATCCCTCCACACTAAACTAAATATCTCTCCCAATACTAAACTAAATATCTCTCCCCATACTAAACTAAATATCTCTCCCCACACTAAACTAAATATCTCTCCCCAAACTAAACTAAATCTCTCCCCACACTAAACTAAATATATCTCCCCACACTAAACTAAATATCTCTCCCCACACTAAACTAAATATCTCTCCCCACACTAAACAAAATATATCCCCCCATACTAAACTAAATATCTCTCCCATCACGAAATTAAATATCTCTCCCCACACTAAACTAAATATCTCTCCCCATACTAAACTAAATATCTATCCCCATACTAAACTAAATATCTCTCCCCACACTAAACTAAATCTCTCCCCACACTAAACATTTCTCCCCACACTAAACTAAATATCTCTCCCCACACTAAACTAAATATATCTCCCCACACTAAACAAAATATCTCTCCCCACACCAAACTAAATATCTCTCCTCACACTAAACTAAATATCTCTCCCAATACTAAACTAAATATCTCTCCCCACACTAAAATATATCCCCCACACTAAACTAAATATATCCCTCCACACTAAACTAAATATCTCTCCCAATACTAAACTAAATATATCTCTCCTCACTAAACTAAATATCTCTCCCAATAGTAAACTAAATATCTCTCCCCTCACTAAACTAAATATTTCTCCCCACACTAAACTAAATATCTCTCCCAATACAAAACTAAATAGCGCTCCCCACACTAAACTAAATATCTCCCCACACTAAAATAAATATCTCTCCCCACACTAAACTAAATAGCTCTCCTCGCACTAAAATATGTCTAAATATATCTCCCCACACTAAACTAAATATATCCCCCCACACTAAACTAAATATTTCTCCCAATACTAAACTAAATATATCTCCCCACACTAAACTAAATATCTCTCCCAATACTAAACTAAATCTCTCCCCACACTAAATATATCCCCCCACACTAAACTAAATATCTCTCCCAATACTAAACTAAATATCTCTCCCCTCACTAAACTAAATATCTCTCCCAATAGTAAACTAAATATCTCTCCCCTCACTAAACTAAATATTTCTCCCCACACTAAACTAAATAGCTCTCCTCACACTAAACTAAATATATCTCCCCACACTAAGCTAAATATCTCTTCCCACACTAAACTAAATATCTCTCCCCACACTAAATTAAATATCTCTCCCCACACTAAACTAAAAATCTCTCCCAATACTAAACTAAATATCTCTCCCCACACTAAACTAAATCTCTCCCCACACTAAACTAAATCTCTCCCCACACTAAACTAAATATCTCTCCCCATACTAAACGAAATATATCTCCCCACACTAAACTAAATCTCTCCCCACACTAAACTAAATCTCTCCCCACACTAAACTAAATATCTCTCCCCATACTAAACGAAATATATCTCCCCACACTAAAATATAACCCCCCACACTAAACTAAATATATCCCTCCACACTAAACTAAATATCTCTCCCAATACTAAACTAAATATCTCTCCCCTCACTAAACTAAATATTTCTCCCCACACTAAACTAAATATCTCTCCCCACAATAAACTAAATATATCTCCCCACACTAAACTAAATATCTCTCCCAATACTAATCTAAATATATCTCCCCACACTAAACTAAATATCTCTCCCAATACTAAACTAAATATCTCTCCCCTCACTAAACTAAATATTTCTCCCCACACTAAACTAAATATCTCTCCCAATACAAAACTAAATATCTCTCCCCACACTAAACTAAATATCTCCCCACACTAAAATAAATATCTCTCCCCACACTAAACTAAATATCTCTCCTCACACTAAACTAAATATCTCTCCCCACACTAAAATATATCCCCCACACTAAACTAAATATATCCCTCCACACTAAACTAAATATCTCTCCCAATACTAAACTAAATATATCTCTCCTCACTAAACTAAATATCTCTCCCAATAGTAAACTAAATATCTCTCCCCTCACTAAACTAAATATTTCTCCCCACACTAAACTAAATATCTCTCCCAATACAAAACTAAATATCGCTCCCCACACTAAACTAAATATCTCTCTCCACACTAAACTAAATATCTCTCCCCACACTAAACTAAATATATCCCCCCACACCAAACTAAATATCTCTCCCCACACTAAACTAAATATATCCCCCCACACTAAACTAAATATTTCTCCCAATACTAAACTAAATATATCTCCCCACACTAAACTAAATATCTCTCCCAATACTAAACTAAATCTCTCCCCACACTAAATTAAATATATCCCCCAACTAAACTAAAAATCTCTCCCAATAGTAAACTAAATATCTCTCCCCACACTAAACTAAATATCTCTCCCACACTAAACTAAATATCTATCCCCATACTAAACTAAATATCTCTCCCCACACTAAACTAAATATATCTCCCCACACTAAACTAAATATCTCTCCTCACACTAAACTAAATATCTCTCCCCACACTAAAATATATCCCCCACACTAAACTAAATATATCCCTCCACACTAAACTAAATATCTCTCCCAATACTAAACTAAATATCTCTCCCCTCACTAAACTAAATATTTCTCCCCACACTAAACTAAATATCTCTCCCCACAATAAACTAAATATATCTCCCCACACTAAACTAAATATCTCTCCCAATACTAATCTAAATATATCTCCCCACACTAAACTAAATATCTCTCCCAATACTAAACTAAATATCTCTCCCCACACTAAACTAAATTTATTTGCCCACACTAAACTAAATATATCTGCCCATACTAAACTAAAGGGCAGGGATTAGGGAAGGAGGGAATCTAAAACCATGAGCTCCCTCTACTGCAGGTATGGAAGTAGACATTGGAAGGCTAAGACCGCCATCTTGTGGAAGAGTGTATGAAGACAGGAATGAAGATGAGATCTATATACTTCTATTATCTAGTAGTTATCTATTATTCTTTTATTTTTCATTCATAACATTCAATATAGACATGTTCAGACAAATAATGACAAATTATTTATCAAGAAAAAATAATTACAGTAGATCATTTCATTCATTTTAGGCAAGAAAGTGTACACCCTTGTGAACACACAATAAAATAGTATACCTGTGGAATATATTGAAATATCAATTTGAAAACGTTTCATTCATGATCAAGTAGCATCAAGTATCAAAGAGTATCAGGCGAAAGGTATACGTTTCAGGTTCAATCTAAAACAAAGACAGTACAGATTCATGACAAAATATGGACCATGCTGATATTACTTTGCTAAAAATAGAAAAACAGATAATTTGAGTTCATCTTAGAACAGGGGTGCTAAGTTCACATGTTTCTGCGTGCTTGGCTGCGATGGAGCAGAAGAAACCCAGGATAGAGAGAGGGAGGGAAAGAGAGGGAGAGAGGACCTTGGGCATAAACAAAGCTGACGAGCTAATTCTAACCCTGACCATTGGGTAACATGCTTTAGCACGCTGCTGCGTCACACTGCCTATAGCAGTGTGGAGGCCTGGCCAGACATGATTTAACAGGGCCAACCATACCCAAGGCACTGCATCTCTCCCCCTGTCATAGGACTATGACACACTTCAGGATCATGCATAAGTAACACAAAAGCAGTCTAGACTAAGCTACACAGACTGACCGACAGAGAGAGGAAGGAAGAGAAGATTAGTGGAAAGGTGAAAACAGTACGAGGTTTTCCCCAGTTACAGTCCTTCCTCCAGTGTAATAGCGTATCAATCCAACATGTTCGGGAATTTGTTATGACAGTACGTGCTGAAGTTAAACTCCTCCACTGTAAACTCAACGTTCTTCCACTTCTTGGCTAATTTTCTTCCCTCCGGAGTCTCCATGGCAAAGTTCTCGATGGCCAGAATGGGCAGCAGGGCAATCTTCTTATATATCATTTCCATTCCCCATTGCTGTTCAGATATAAATGTATAAACAAATAAACTGATGTAGATTTCCATATATAAGCATATTAAAAGACAATAGAATAATCCTAGTACCATAAGATAAATGGAATGGCTGCTGATCCAACTTTTCCTAGACCTTTCTTCCCGGGGACTAAAGGTTTCCGAAGTTCCTGCGCATGTGCAGCATTCTGTACTTATGTACAGTCTCTGTTCTAATCGTATAGAACAGGCTACTCTGGCGAATGGTGCTCGTTTAATAAAGGGAGATCAAAGCTGAATCAATGTCGGCAAGATCACATAATGATAGTATTGTTTATAACAGAACTGAATATACACTGAGTGTACAAAACATTAGGAACACCTTCATAATATTGTGTTGCACCCCCTTTTGCCCTGAGAACAGCCTCAATTCGTTGGGGCATGAACTCTACAAGGTGTCGAAAGGGTTCCACAGGGATGCTGGCCCATGTTGACTCCAATGCTTCCCACAGTTATATGAAGTTGGCTGGATGTCCTTTGGGTGGTGGACCATTCTTGATACACACAGGAAACTGTTGAGCGTGAAAAACCCAGCAGCATTGCAGTTCTTTACACACACAAACCGGTTGCGCCTGGCACCTAGTACCATACCTCCTTCAAAGGCACTTACATCTTTTGTCTTGCCCCTTCACCTTTGAATGGCACACACTCAAGGCTTAAAAATCATTATTTAACCTTTCTCCTCCCTTTCATCTACACTGATTGAAGTGGATTTAATGAGTGACATCAATAAGGGATTGTAACTTTCACCTGAATTCACCCGGTCAGTCGATGTGACGGAAAGAGCAGGTGTTCATAATGTTTTGTACACTTAGTGTAATAGCATAGCATAAAGTTACTGTAAGACAACAAACACCACCTCAGGTTTTAGGATGATTGTGTAAATGGCTGCATTTTTCACTCATGTGGGCCACAACTCAACAGCGCGCGCCACTAGGCAAAATATATGCCTACGGACCCGCAGCCTCGGCATAAAATAAAAAGCTAGAGATTAAAGGTCAACCTCACCCTGCCACAGGCAGCACAGCTGATCACACGGCCTGGCTCCCAGTCCTCGAAAGTTTTCAGCGCGGGCTGCCCGCCGGTCTTATAGTACCTCCTGAAAACAAACACACATGCACAGGTTACCTCCTCACACACACTGATGCAAAACCACTTCAAATATGTGTTCTTTTTGCCTTGCAATGTGGACCAATAAGTCTTGTGACAGTATCAGGACAGACATTAGAGAAGCACAACTTACTCAAAGTCAGGATTGATGTTGACATGGTGTGCGTTTTCAATGACTTTAATGTCATTGCCTAAGGCCACGGGCAGAAAACAGCCTCGACACGAGAGCTGAACCGTAGCAGCATTGAAACGACTCCTCTTCTTGATCTTCAACTGCTCTGCCAAGTGTCTGGTCAACAACGCTTCTGTCTGGAGATCAGTGATCTAATAGGGGAGGCAGAGAGAGAAGAAATCAAGTGAAAACAAGATTAGATCATGAGGAACGGGCGTGCTCAACTCAAAAGTTTATAGTAACAAAAATAATTTGGGTGCCGAGTTCAAACGGCATATACTGGAAAAAAAGGAAAGTGAGTGAGTGTAGGTCTGTCCTTTTTCCCCAAAGTGATTAGAGACATGCAGGGGTAGAACATAGAGAAAGATACCAGCCTCACCACTATGAGGAATCGCCTTACCTTCATTTGGAACTCCCTGGGCTCCATCCTCTGCACTTCGCCGATGGCCCTGCCAGTCAAGTCCTCCAGACATTCATTGAGGAGTTCCCGACGCACCTCCCGCCCCCCCGCCTGGGCCACCACAGAGTAAACGCTGTCACTTGCCCGAGCCCGGCCACTGGCCTGCTGTTGTGCAATCTCATTGGTCAGCAGCCCATAGCGCACCACCAGGTTGCATTCTGGGATGTCCAGGCCCTCCTCGGCTACGCTGGTGGAGATCAGGAGGTTGAGGGAGCCCAGGCGGAAGTTGCGGATTGTGTCCTTCTGCTCATTCTACAAGCGCAACCACAGAAACACACAAACAGAGGTCAGTTGTTGGTATAACACAGGTCTTGGCACTTTCCAACCCACCTTTCTATACCTCCACAAGTTTCATGTCAAGTTACCTGGGTCATGTAATTGATGCCATTGCCAGCGCCAGTCAGAATGGCTGCTCTGATACCAGCACGCTGCAGTGCTGGGTTGTTGGACACCCAGTCATACAAGCAGCAGATGCTTTTACGGGTCTTGGAGAACAGGATCCCTCTGGAGTGCCCACCCTGGTCAAACTGCTCCAGCAGGGTGTTCTGAAGCTTCCCCATTTTAGGGTTTTCAAACCGGGCATCGCCTGACAGTTTCCTCAGCTCCACCTCGTTTTCTGTTGAGGAACAGAACACTGACTTTCAATGTTCAGAAGTTGAACTTCCTATATATATACCCTTAATATTCCAGAGAATCACACGCATACAGTTTGGGAGAAAGTCAGAGAGATTGTAGGTTCTCACCCTGGTAGAGTCCAAGCAGGAAGAAGCCGGTTCCATCCATGGTGGTGGAGCTCTTGGTACTATAGTAGGACTCAAGGACCCTAAAGGCATCCACCATGCGCACAGTGTCGTTGATGAGCAGGGCGTCGTTGTACTGACGCAGGTGGAGAGCACACTGGGCCAGCAGTCTGTTCCTGTCTGTCACACCTACACCAGGAAACACACATCCAAAATAGGTTTTAATACAGTATTCAAATCTCTGGTGTTGACTGAGGAAGTTTCCTTGTGTGATTTGCTGCATGAAAATACTTCCTATGCTTAGGTTCTATAATGTGGTATTAATTCATACTAAGAGGATGATTTACCCTTCTTCTCCAGAATCACCACGTCTGCCTCGTACTCCTGCGTGCCAAACTCCCTGACGGGAAAGTCAGGCCCTAAGGCCATAAAGTCATGGATAAACTGCATCATGAACTTCAGGTGATCCCCAAATGGGTCCTGAGACAAAACAACAGGAGTTTGTTGAATTTGAATTCAAACCAATACAGCTCTCAAGTTCAAAGGCTCTATGTTTACAGAACAGAATTTAACTCACCTGAGGTCTTCTGTCAACGATGTCAAACCTTTTCCTGGGTCTGGGGACCTTTTTCTTCAGCTCAGGGGCGTACACTTTAGACGACACAATCACCGAGTCCAGGTTGGCACAAATCTGAAGGCCATAAATAACGAAATGAGCTGAATGTAAAGGGTGAATGTAAAGGGTTCGATGAGGGACATTATTCATTTTTTTTACTCAGGAAGAAAGTTGGGGCTGAATAAATAACATGTAAAGACCATCGGAGAGAGAGAAACTGACCTGCAGCACATGCTCCACAGCTCCTTTGATGCTCTTGGTTCCCCCTGTCCCAGGAGAGGCAGTGAGGCCCAGGATCTGCGGCAGCCGCCTCTCCCCCTTCAGCTTCTGTGCCACGTAGCGCGCCATGATCTTATTGTAGACACCCTCCTTATGAGTGTGGTGGCACTCATCAATGATCAGCAGAGTGAACTCTATGGTTGGGAGAAAGGAACACAATGGTATTGTGAACTCAATGGAATCTAATGGTTTTACTGTATACTAGTTCAACATACGGTTTAAACCTAAGATATGGACCAGTCTTTTAAGTGTGTTAGCTTAGGTTCCAGCGCTTTACTGTGTCAGGTGTAGATAGTCTTTATCATGACGTGTCTGTCAATTGGGATTGATACCAAGGGCTACTGGTGCACAGTGGAACAAAGCCTGGGAGCCATCTTACAACAGCCTAACTTCTAAATAATCAGTAACAAGTAGTGTGTACTACACACACCTCACAGCAATACCGTGATTCAATATGTGGAAGGCAGCAGAGTAGCCACTCACGTGAGAGCTCGACATGTTTTCCCTCCTCCTGGTTGGTCAGGGCATTTTCCAGTATCTGTGCTGTACAGATGATCAGGTCAGAGTTCTTGACCTCGCAGCCAAAGAAGTCCTTCTGGTCACAGTCCCCACTGATAGACACCAGGCTATAGTCTCGACCCAGATAGGGATTGAACTCTTTGTTGTAGTGTTGGTCAACCAAATGAACCTGGAAAACATAACGTCAACAACAGTTAGCCATGGTTTCCCCGGGAATAGTGGAACCTTTATTTTCTGGTTTTGTATGGAATTTAACAACAGACCTATACTAAAATGTCAGACTACCTAGATACAATTACACAGATGGGTCAGTTACCTGGCCAGTTACTCTGAAACATCTGCTAAATAGGCCCAACGCTCTAGTAACCCCTCCCTACCTACCTTGTTGACCAGCACAGCCACCTTAGCTCCGGGGTTATTCTCCAGATGTTTTTTGGCCACATACACAGCAGCCCGTGTCTTTCCTCCTCCGGTGGGCAGCCAGATGATGATGTTCTCCCCCCGGAGAGCCCTCTGAACCACCTCCTCCTGGTACTCATACAGCCCAAAGTCTGCCATCCTACTGGTCTGTTGGTCCACACACAGCTCCTTGTCCTTAGAAATAAAAACGCTCATTAGACTAAAGGCAGTGCACCACAAGGCTATTTTAAAACTAAAATGCAATACACACTGCAAATGTCCCTACAGTACGACAACTTACTACTACTACCATTTGTGGCAGTCAGCTATAGATGAAGTCAAACCATATTCAAACTCAGCTCACCAAGTGTTTCTGAAGCAGCTCTATGTTTTGGATCAGCAGCAGACAATGTCCATGGTCCGTTGTGACCAGGTTCTGAGTACAGAGGGGTTTTCACTGATAAAAATCCACCCGGTGACACCCAAACAGAAAAACGAAACCAAAAGCACTTCCTTCTCTTGTGTAGAAGGGGTCCTACTCAAGGGAGTTCTTGAGGGCCAACAGAGTATGTCTAAGTAAAGTGACACAAGGATGTGAATTATAGTTAGAGTAGAAGAGTTGTAGGGATATTAATACACATAAGGAGCCGTATCAGTTACGAAATCTACCAAACTGCAGATGTGTTAAATCTAGTGGTATTGTACTGAGAGGGATTGTTATGTCTCATTATCTGCAGTTCATGAGAAAGCTGTTGCAGATTTATTTTAGCCTGACAAAGCACCCAGAGCCCTTAATGGGCCCCATTCTGACATCAGGAAAACAAAACTGCAAGACACCATGAGAAACACCAGTACAGCATGTCTGAATGGCATTTAAACAGCCTGAATAAACCTTATGGTCACACCTACTAAACAACACTGCATGGTTACTGGAACATAACAAAAACACAGTGTATACTGTAACTAGTTGCCATCTTATAAGATAATAATAAGCACAGAAATATTTGACTATAAAAACTTTATTTTCATGAACAGTATTACAGTAAAGAGCTTTTCAAACCATATAACTAAAAGAAACTGTAGCACGTCCTAATATTTTTACATTTCACTCACACAGTATTTTCAGAATCTTTATGCAGCATACATAGGTAGATTGAGAGATACATAACTGACAACCCTGAATAACGAAACATTGACATCACTTCAGTTGCTCAAAGCTAGTCATGATTCAAGTACAAACACACACACACAACAGTTCAGTGGAATACTCAACCACCCAGCACAGACAAGTCATTTCCCACAAAACGTCTTACAAAATAGCAGAGAACCAAAGGCATCTCAAGAGGCAGACAATCAGACACCGACCATGACCAAGAAGTGGGTTTGTGTGAATAGCCGTGGCCATCTCAGTAAAAACACAACAGAAATTGATGCAGATTATAGTTCTCCATCATGCGATACTGCTTGTGAGTATGGAGTGAACACCAAACCGGACACTTGTTTTTTGTGTGTTTGTCTGCCATTATCATAATAACACAATGCATATCCACCATAGAAGAGACAGAACCAGCAGGGAGGGTAAGTGCTGTGCATCACCCACATACTGTATTGACAGGGCTCTATGGCCTTTCAGTGAAATACTGACAAATCGAACGGTCATGTTTACCACTGTGGTTGGATCCTGTGCTTCCATCAGAAACAGGTTATTTCTAGGACAAACAGAAACCTAAACAGTTGGCTCCCACATTAACAACGCTCCTGCTGTTGCCCTTGGTCTGGGATTCCAGAGACTACCCTCAGATCAGACAACACCATTAAAACAACAATGACACACTACTACGCCATCTCTGATGTTTCCCCAAGAAAAACAACCATGTTTGAGATCAGTGACATGGCCATACTGGCCCAGAAGTGAATGGGAAAAGAACAGTATTGACAACTACACAAACATTAGGCCTAAATATCTTCAAATGTAGCGGTAGGTTTTCATTATACTGTTCAGGTGAAATAATAAATAAATAAAAAGTTCAACATACAGTAGTTGTGGGGACATTATTCGAGGGCAACCATAAAGATGAAATGTATAGGAAAGTTTTTCTACAGACCAATCACATGATGCCAAATCCAACATAAGGCAATGTCAGACAGGGATATCTATGGTCACGCTTCAGGCTGACTACATTTCAGTTGTTGCATTGTATCAACCAATGGTTAGCGTGTCCTGTCACATGATGTGGTTAAATTATTGCTAAATACCTATCCGGGGCTTGTGAGGTGTGGCGACATTATCTGTGACTGCGACCGGACTTTGACAATGCGAGTCTGAACAGGTCTTGTCTCCTAACTCAAGGGCACATTGTATTTCTACCCTCCAAGTCTACTGGCCTCTTTTCAAGTGTATGTCAGTCCAGGAAGGCAACAACGGCGTAGGTCCCCCCCCCCTACTCACGTTTCCATGTCAGTACCAAAAATACAACTCCCATCTGGAGGAGCTGTGAATGTCTAAGAGGGCATTATTTTATCCGACAGAAACAATTCCGTGAAAATGCCATCCTGTAATTTGAACGTTACCTATGTGGAAAGTTTGACATGATCTGCTGTGGGACCAGTCGTTTTGGTACAGGAATACGTTACAGCTCCTTCTATGAATCACTTGGAGCAAGAACGAAACCAGAATGAGACAGCAACACACAGAGAGATTCTATACTACAGAGGGTAGTGAGACAGGTATAGAGGGAGACAAACCAACAGTGAGAGGGGGAGGGATTGATGGAGAGTCATTTCGACACATTAACAAACTTAACTCGCCCATAGAGCCTTTCCAATTACCTCCAAATGTTGTTGTTGTTACACCCCACAGTTCCCTTCACCCACCAGTAATATAATAGAACATGCATAAACACGCACTGCCATTAATGAAGGCTCCCTATAAAAAAAGACGAGGGAAAAGGGGTTGGAATACGGCTAGCAATGACCCCCTGACTATGTCATCACAAGACAGTGTGTGTGAGTGAGTGTCCACGAGCGCTCCTTCCTGCTGTTCCGCAGTGGGGCCTATGTGCATGGTGACCTTTGACCCTAGGTTCACTTCTCGATCAAGCCCCCTTCCTTCAGCTTAAAGTAGAAGAACTTCTCCAGGGTGTTGGCACACTTGCAGTACTCGCTGTCCGGGGGGTTGTATTCACGGCAGTTGGTAATGACGCGCTGCAGGTCTGCTATGAACAGCTTCTTGGTCACATAGTATCTGTTCTTCAGCCTCTCCGTCATGGTCTTCAGATCTACAGGAAGGAGGGAGAGAGGAGAGGGGGACACGTAGGTTATATTTGAAATGTTCCTTCAGCGTGTTTACTGACATATCCAGGCGGACTTTGAGTTGGTGAAACATGGAATTTTCTATTTTAATTTTCAAAATGAGTTGAAATAGGTAGATTACTGTCATGGTTGGGACATATAAACAAGCCAGGGAATAATGAGCAGATGATCTACTCACCAATGGGGAAGCGTATGATCTCGTAGTAGTCTGGAGCCTCAGTCTTTTTCACAGGCTCCATGAAGGGCCAGGCATCAGGGTGAGTCTGGGATAGGAACACAACCACACCGTTGTTATGACTTTTAGTCTGAACCCCAAATGGTCCCCTATTCCCCACTGAGTGTACTACTTTCGATCAGGGATGCTTTTTAATTTTTTTTTACCCCCTTTTACTCCCCAATTTTGTGGTATTCAATTGGTAGTTACAGTCTTGTCCCATCTCTGCAACTCCCGTACGGACGAAGGTCGAGAGCCGTGCGTCCTCTGAAACTCGACCCCGCCAAGCCTTATTGCTTTTTGACACACTGACCACTTAACCCGGAAGCCAGCCGCACCAATGTGTCGGAGGAAACACCGTACACCTGGCGACCGTGTCAGCGTGCACTTCGCCCGGCCCGCCACACGACCTGCTAGAGTGCGAAGGGACAAGTACATCCCGGGCCGGCCAAACCCTCCCCTAACCCGGACGATGCTGGGCCTTTTGTGCGCCGCCTCATGGGTCTCCCGGTTCGTGGCTTGCCGCGACACAGCTTGGAATCGAACCAGGGTCTGTAGTAACACAGCTAGCACGGTGATGCAATGCCTTAGACCGCTGCACCACTCGGGAGGCCTTTGATCAGGGATTATATAGGGAATAGGTTGCCATTTGGGATGCAGACTCTGTCTGACCACTCCTGAGGTTGAACACTGGGTTGTATCGGTGCGTGTCAGTGTTTTACCTTGACCTGGGCCAGGAGATTCTTCAGCATGTTGTACAATACGTCAGGGTCTTTCAACTCTTTCCTACAAGACAATAATAATATATCAATTCAATGACAGGTGCGTGTGATTGGAAAGGCTGCCAGTTGTTTTATGACAATACTGCACATAATTTTTTACATTTCCTGATAGACCAAACATTCAGCTTACACTTTCTCCTTTGCACTGGGCTTCCAGCCTGTCTCCCCTAGGGAGAGAGAATAATTAAAACATGACATCAGACAAGGCATTAATAGTCTATACCCTGAACAGGGTATTAGAAGGACCCACAGCCACTTACTGATGCCAGGGATGCTCTCCACGGGGATCTGCCGTACCCCCTCTTTGAAGCAGGTGAGTCCTGGGTATACCTTCCTGATCTGGCTCTGCTTCCTCTCAATCAGCTTCTTAATGATCTGACCAGTCATGGTTGACAAAAAACACACCAACATGGACATTAACACTGTCCTTTCATCAACAGATGGAGAAAGGTCCAGAGATGCATAACCGTCCACTGACATTCACCTCAACTTGTGTGCCCCACAATGTGAGGACTTCCTACAGAGTCCTCTCACCTCTTTCTGCCTCTTGATGATATGAGAGAGCTCTGTGTAGGGGATCCTGGGATTTAGCTCACACTCCATAAGGGTAGCCCCCTCGTAGTCCTTGATGTAACCAAGGTAACGACTCTTAGTCACTTTGATGTCTTTGGAAAAACCCTGCAATGGCAAAGAGCGACAGAGGAGAGAGGTCAAAGGAGAGGTGAGGAAGAGAGGGAGGTTCATGTTATCATCCTATACCATACCTGCTTCTTGAAGTAGCCAATGGCGTACTCATCAGCGTAGGTGAGGAAGTACAGGATGCTGTGCTTGATGTGGTACTCCTTTAGGTGGTTCATCAGGTGAGTACCGTAGCCCTGAAACCCCAATGGCAGACAATCAGGGGAAAATGTTGGGCTCTTAGTCCAACATACATTCAAACTCTGACAGATATCGTAAGTACAATAACAAGCCATTAAGTCTAACTTACCCAGATGATTGATTTCAGTATTTTTGCTGTTGTATGTAAAGGAGAGGTGCGTCCATACCTTGACTTGCTCGTTGGATGTGACGGCACAGAAGACGATCTCAGTGAAGCCCTGGGTGGGGAACATCCTGAAACATATCCCCCCGATGACACGGCCATCTTTGATTAGGGCCAGCGTCTTGTGCTTCCTGGACAGAGAACGGTCCAAGGGAGTGGAGAGAAAGGGTCATAAAAAGTTCATTTCAAGAGGCTTCACTGAAGACGGGGTACAGGTGAGAGAAACCGTTCAAGTGTCTACGTACGGGTCAAACACTAGGCGTGTGATGTACTCTTTGGGCATGCGAGGCAGCTGGTGGGAGAAGACGTTCTGCAAGCCCACCAGCCACATCAGAATCTTCTTGTTGGACTTCTGGGAAAGAGAGTTCCCTATGACATGGAACTCTATGATGCCCCGCCTCTCCTCTAACCGGGCTGTCTCATCACGAGCAGCATTGGCAGACAGCAGACTCGTCTAGCAGAGAATGACAGTGATTATCAACGCAGGTAATTATTATATTCATTCTAACAAACATCCAGTTTCCATATTTAGATGTTAAGACTAGATAAAACATATCCGCAGTCAACATAAATATCCATGTTGCACTGGCGAATGGACATTAAATGATGCGTCTCAGTCTTGGGAAGCGCTCACCTCTGGGCCCAACATGGCAGCCGGGTCAGTGATGGTCATCATCACCTCGTTGACCAACTCCATCGGGATGTCTCCCATCACTCTGATCCTCTTAGCATCCTCCAGGGTCAGAACTTCTGGAAGCTTCCTCTTCTCTCCTGAGGGGAGACAGTACAACACATGACTATAACCACCATTAATTTAGATGCTGTTTGTGTGTCTGAAGCTATCCTACAGAGGCATGGGAAATAAAAGCTCCCACATAGACAGATAAGACATAAAAACAAACGTCAGCTATTACCTCACACCCAGTACAAAGCAAAGGTTAGCTTGGCGGGGTTGCCAGAGTTACTGACCTGTTATGGGCTCGGCCACGCCAGCGTCCAGCCCCAGACTGCCTAGCGAAGAGCCACTGTTCATGCCCTTAGAGAAGGAGGGCGAGCCCGACACTGCAGCAGGGCTGATCACTGCCAGGATCAGAAACACACAGGACAATGACCGAAACCAGACAGAATTATAGAAAATGGAGAGCAGGAAATCATACATTACATGTTGTACAACCTATAAGTGCTTTTATGGATCTTATGAGAACCACTTATTTAGTTGTAACATAAGTGTCTCTCACCTAACTGGTGACCCAGCTGGCCACCCTCTGAGGCAGGCATGGTAAAGTCAGCCTCCCAGATGGGAGAGTTTTCCCCATAGATCTCCTCCTCTAGCATAGACAGAAACCTGGGACACAAACCCTTTGTTACAAGCCACAGATACACAGCGTCCATCTCACTCACTCCAGAATCTTGGTTTGATTGTAACTCGAGGGAGAAACACAATAAGAATCAACTTTGATTCCGAGCGGATTACTACGGATTGGTTGCACACCACGTACTTGGGAAAGTGTGTGAGGATGAGTGTGCGTTTCTCTGGGAGGAGCTTGTCCTTCTCCACTCTGAACTTCTCCAGGAGCTGGCGGCGCGTCACGGTGAAGATTGACTTGAGCAGACTGCGGCCAAACACCTGGGTGGTCTCATAGCGCGGCAGGCTGTCGTTACTCTGGGGGACATGGCAGTAGCATAGCCACCTGGGAAACAAGACAGATTAGATTACAGTAGTCACTATTGATGGGAACGAAATGAGCAGACTGCAGTGAGACCTCCACATGAACAGAAAATAAACAAGATGCAATACAACAATAACAAAATGCAATACGATGCAATTTAAACTAATAAAAAATTCACAACACATGGCTCACACACACACACACACACACACACACACACACACACACACACACACCTGGTGTAGTCCACTTTGTAGGCTGTGCCATCATCCTTCTGGGACCGCTGGCGGAACTGTGTGGGAGTCTCCAGCTTCCAGTAGTTGAGACACAGGAGGAACATCTTGGAGAGCTCAAACATCGTCTGCCTCTCTCTGGGAGCCAGGTGGCTGAATTTGTACTGAACGAAGTTCAACACTCCCTGAGGAACAAAATAAAACAAACGTGTACAAAAAGTACTTTATCGTTGGGGAAGAAGGAAAGAACAGCTTGAGAAACAGGTAGGAAGGAGACTGTTACTACCTGCTCAATGTTGGGTTTCTGAAAGGGGGGACTCCCCAATGATCCCTCCACTATCGGCTGACTCATCTGCAAGATGCATTTTCTCAGCAGCTGGGGGGATAGAGACCAACAGAGAGAGAGGATCAAGATGTGCTGAGCCAGAAAAGTAGAGGTTATGGCCATCTACACTTGTCTGTCTGGTTAGAATGGAGGGAAGTGATTTCATACCTTGAAGAGGTAGAAGTAAACCTGCTTGGTGTCCGTGTCCTCCTCCTTGTGCACAGACATAAAGAGGTTCTCCACATCCACCACCATGCCCAGCAGCCTGTTGATCTCCTCCTCTGACACGTTCTCCAGGTGGGACACATGGGCCGCTGCACAGGAGGGGTTCAATAACAGATCAGCCTCTTAAAGCGTCAATCAGCAGTTGAAACAATGAGAAAGGATCCCCCCGCCACTGTTTCGGTAAAAAGTTGAGGAATGGGGCTGGAGAAATGTAACTACTCTCAAATTCATAGACAGAGCTACGGATGCAAGGACTGACCATCCATGATATTGAAATGATAGTTTTACGAATGTTTTTAGGCTATAGTGTTTCTTTACATTTCCATTGTTTCAACTCATACAAGTACTTGGGAGTATGGCTAGACAGTACACTGTCCTTCTCTCAGCACATATCAAAGCTGCAGGATGAAGTTCTAGACTTGGTTTCCTCTATCGTAATCGCTCCTCTTTCACTACAGCTGCCAAACTAACCCTTCGGTGTACCATCCTAACCAAGCAAAATTACGGAGATGTCATTTATAGATCGGCAGGTAAGGGTGCTCTCGAGCGGCTAGATGTTCTTTCGGCCATCAGATTTGCCACCAATGCTCCTTATAGGACACATCCCTGCACTCTATACTCCTCTGTAAACTGGTCATCTCTGTATACCCGTCGCAAGACCCACTGGTTGATGGTTATTTATAAAACCCTCTTAGGGCTCACTCCCCCCATCTGAGATATTTACTGCAGCCGTCATCCTTCACATACAACACCCATTCTGCCAGTCACATTCTGTTAAAGGTCCCCAAAGCGCACACACATCCCTGGGTCGCTCGTCTTTTCAGTTCACTGCAGCTAGCGACTGGAACGAGCTGCAACAAACACTCAAAACTGGACAGTTTTAGCTCAATCTCTTCATTCAAAGACTCAATCATGGACACTCTTACTGACAGTTGTAGCTGCTTTGCGTGATGTATTGTTGTCTCTACCTTCTTGCCCTTTGTGCTGTTGCCTGTGCCCAATAATGTTAGTAACCTGTTTGTGCTTCTACCATGTTGTGCTGTTGCCATGTTGTTGTCATTTGTGTTGTTACCATGCTGTGTTGTCATGTGTTGCTGCCATGCTATGTTGTTGTTTTAGTTCTCGCATTATGTAGTGGTGTGTTGTCTCTCTTGTTGTAATGTGTGTTTTGTCCTATATTTTTATTTTATTTATTTTTAATCCCGTCTCTGCAGGCCTTTTGCCTTTTGGTAGGCCATCATTGTAAATAAGAATGTATTCTTAACTGACTTGCCTAGTTAAATAAAGGTTAAATAAATAAACATAAAATACAAACAAGCTTATATTTTGGGTTCTGATGGGGTATGGCAGTTGAACTAAGCTCATTAAGCATTTATAAGTTATATTCTTCAAGAATCAATAGGTACATATCATCAATTTATAAGTACACAAATGGATGTAGCAACTGCTGATTGCCCCTTTAAAGAGGGTATAGCTAAGTAATTTTACTACTCACTCAATAAAGAGAGACTGAAACCTACATTGTGGAATTTATATTATCATACTTGCTATTATGGAATAGCATACAGATTCTATATCTATGATGTGTATTGATGACATTAGGTTCAGTGTGATCATGAAGCATGTCTATCCTTCAAACTAGTATTGAGTCATAAGGCAGCCTACCCAGGGCATGCCCGCAGCTGCGGCAGGACTCGCTAAGGCTGGCCGCTTGTTGCTGTAAATCCATACTTCGGGTGGCAGTCGGCGGTTGTGGGTTCTTCCAGCCATTGCACTTGCATGTGTCACTAGCCTAAAGATAAGAGGAAAGTAAATCAGAAGCCCCACACTAGCATCATAAAGCAGATTCATGCTCGTTGGCTGTCTAGCTAGCAAAGTTGGTTAACCTTGCTGTTGCTAACTATATTCTTGACAGTAACGTTAGCTACGCCATATACATTCATGAAGGCTATTATTGCATATTATAAACCCATTGCAAATGACAATGGTGTATTTTTTTCTGTTTGTTGAGACTTATACAAGTAGGGGAAATGGCTAGTTAGCTAGTCATTGTTTTGAAGTTGGCTAGCTAGCCTAGCCATATAGCTAACGTTAGCTAGCTAGCTACCTTGCAAGCGGAGAAGACGCCGAGTTTCTCGAGCTTTTTCGCCCGTGGAAAAGCTCTGACTTGGGCTTTTTTCTGACTCGCCCGCTGTTGTTGGCTAAGACCTGGTCTGACTGGGTCACTGTTCCCCGATCCAGATCCCACCGCAGCAGCGTTAGACCCAGCAGTCCCACCAGACTGAGCTTGATGTAGCCGGGGTTGCAAGGCCTGTGCCGCCGGGTCCGACATATCAAAACGCACGCTTCACTGCTGCTTGTTCCACTCAATGGTGCGTATACACATCATTGGTTCCACTCAACCCCTTCTTGGGTCGCTCACCTCTCCACTCGCCCTGGATTTGAAGAAAGGCAGTATGGGTACTGTAGTCTGTGACCCCTGCAGTCTGCCTAAAGTATTGAAAGTAGCCAGAGTAGTCAAAGTTTGCAATAAAAACATACACATACATTAACATAAAAAAATACGGCATTACACTGTTGAATTAGCTACACTATTTATTGACCACCATTGAGTATAAATCCAACTTTAACGATCCAGTAGAGGTCAGTAGAGCACACTAACTTTAACTTCAATGAGGACTGTTGTGAGAGGTTCTTGTGTAACATGTAAGATAAATAATCCAAGTAATGTAATGTGTACTTATCCCTTTTGAAAATAAAGGTTTCAGCTTTGGGGCAACAGCTGTTTACAATTAGTATGGGAAAGTAGAATCATCCCCAGCTATTACTGGGGGGGGAGGATTGTGGAGCAATTCAGTCAGACCAGTGTTAGATTTTCAGACAGACTCAGTGCTCAGCTGGCTTCCTAGACTGATGAGGATCTATTGAGATCTTAAACAAGATTGAGAATTCGAGAACAAAGGCTGGAAACTACTATACGCTCAACATGTTGGTAGAGATACGAATAGCTGTTAGGTGAAATCTAACCGTGAAAAATCTTCTACTCTAATACCCATTGTCATACAACAAATAAGACAGGCAGACAATGAGATACCTTCCCCCTTTTATTGGAAAAATGACAATTTGTTGTTTTGCTTGGTTTACCCCTGTCCCCCCATCTCACAGCAGTGACAGCTGCAGGTACTGTTGTGCTAGTCATTGATGTCATAACAGACACGGACTGGTTAGAGGAATCCATCCCCGATAGGAAAACGTTTAAAAAAAGAACAGAAAAGCAAAAGATACTGAAGAGAACATCTGAAACCACAAGAGGTGACAGAACCAGTGCACCCAATACCAGAGACTCTTCAGAAAACAAAAGAGTTGTACACACACACAAAAAAAAAAAATCTTTACATGACAAAAATAATTGAGGATGACAAAGCATCATGTTGAGATTGGGAAGGTATTGTATTGACAGTAACTACTGATTGGTTACATGTTTGAAGAAAAATCATTATACAAATAATAGCAACATGTTTTCAATACACATTTGTGATTTTGGTCAGGAAAACAAATCTTGCTTTATCCTTTTTATTACACTTTTGTCATTGTATATGAATGATTCAAAAACATTACATTAATGCTAAAAATGAGTTATTGGTGACAATGATGTTAATGCACATGGTTGGATATCATAGATTAATGATTGGAAAACCTTAGGTGGTCTAGTCTTTGAAATCATACTGTTTAACATGTCAAAAATAAGTCAAAGTAATAATAATAACAATGTAATAGTTCAGTTAATCTACACAACTGCTATAGCTGGAAGGAAACAACTGTTCTCCTAACTCCTTTTTTGGGGTTGAACACTCTCCCTTCTTTTGCCCAAGGGTGACGATCGGGAACAAGGAAAAACAAGGACAATTGCTACATTCACCCACCAAACTAAACAGGGTTAGAAGTGACAAGACATACGTTGAAATACTGTAGCATTATGGTAAAGAAAGATGACACGCGAGAGCGAGAAAGAAAGGAGAGGGCAAAGATCCTGTTCATTATTCCTCCCAGTTGCGTTTGATTTTTTTTTACAGAAATACAGTGAAACAAAAAAAAGAACAGTGCTCTGTTAAGTGCGATTGGTAAGGATTGATCTTTTTTTTCCCTCCCTAAGTGGGGTTGTTTTTTTGCCTGGATGATGTCAGATGTCCATCGTTTGGTTGGAGATAATGGGTTGTTATGTCCTCGGTTAAGTTAAAACAGTTGTAGGTCGTCATGTTGGTCATAATTGTGTCATTTGTCTGTTGGTATGATCATTGGAACCTTGGAGTTGTGTGTTGACAGTTGATTGGCCTGTGAGCTGGTTTGCTTATCAGTTGATCGGTGCATGGTGGTTGGTCAGACCGTCAGTTGATTTGACCGTGGGATGTGTTTGTCAGCTGGTCTGATCAGTTGGTTGATACTGCAGGTTGGTTGGTGTCGGTCCAGTTGGTTAGTTCCCGCCACAGCACTTGCTACCACCAGCCTGTGGGGCGGCTTCCTGCAGGTCCACTCCTGCCCGACCGGCCCGGCCACCGGCTCCACCCGCTGGCTCATTCTTAGGAAGCTTCTTGGCTACAGAGAAGGACAGAAAGAAAGTGAGTAGAAAGCCTTTATGGTTTCTACACATTTGATTTGTTCTGGGAAGAAATGTACATAAAACATTTTGAACACCTGCTCTTTCCATGACAGACCGACCAGGTGAATCCAGGTGAAAGCTATGATCCCTTATTGATGTCAATTGTTAAATCCACTTCAAAATCAGTGTAGATGAAGGAGACAGGTTAAAGAAGGATTTTTAAGCCTTGAGACATTGTGTATGTGTGCCATTCAGAGGTGAATGAGCAAGACAAAAGATTTAAGTTCCTTTGAACAGAGTATGGTAGTAGGTGCCAGGCGCACCGGTTTGTGTAAAGAACTAACACTGCAGGGTTTCTCACACAGTAGTTTCCCATGTGTATCAAGAATGGTCCACCACCCAAAAGACATCCAGACAACTTGACAACTGTGGAAAGCATTGGAGTCAACATGGGCCAGCATCCCTGTGGAACGCTTTCGACACCTTGTAGAGTCAATGCCCCAACTAATTGAGGCTGTTCTGAGGGCAAAAGGATGGGTGCAACTCAATATTTGGAAGGTGTTTCTAATTAAGCAATAAGGCACTAGGGGGTGTGGTATATGGCCAATATACCACGGCTAAGGTCATGGTAGTCATGGTATATTGGCCTTATACCACAAACCCAGAGGTGCATTATTGCACCCTGAGATGCATTATAAACTGGTTACCAACGTAATTAGAGCAGTAAAAATAAATGTTTGGTCATCCCCGTGGTATACGGTCTGATATACCACGGCTGTCAGCCAATCAGCATTCAGGGCTCGAACCACCCAGTTTATAATGTTTGGTATACTCAGTGTATACTTAAGCAATAAGGCCCGAGGGGGTGTGGTATGTGGCAAATATACCATGGCTATGGGCTGTTCATTTGCAAGAAGCACGGTGGAGTGTCTGGATACAGCACTTAGCTGCGGTATATAGGCCATATACCACAAAATATAGGCCATATACCACAAACCCTGAGGTGCCTTATTGCTATTATAAACTGGTTACCAACTTAATTAGAGTGGTACAAACACAGTTGAAGTCGGAAGTTTACATACACTTATGTTGGAGTCATTATCATTTTTCAACCTCTACAAATTTCTTGTTAACAAACTATAGTTTTGGCAAGTCGGTTAGGACATCTACTTTGTGCATGAAGTAATTTCTCCTTCAAATGTTTAGACAGACAGATTATTTCACTTATAATTCACTGTATCACAATTCCAGTGGGTCAGAAGTTTACATACACTAAGTTGACTGTGCCTTTAAACAGCTTGGAAAATTCCAGAAATTGATGTCATGGCTTTAGAAGCTTCTGATAGGCTAATTGACATAATTTGAGTCAATTGGAGGTGTACCTGTTGTGTAACTCAGTGTCTTTGCTTGACATCATGGGAAAATCAAAAGAAAATCAGCAAAGACTTCAGAAACAAAATTGTAGACCTCCACAAGTTTGGTTCATCCTTGGGAGCAATTTCTAAATGCCTGAAGGTACCACGTTCATCTGTACAAACAATAGTACGCAAGTATTAACACCATGGGACCACGCAGCCGTCATACTGCTCAGGAAGAAGACGCTTTCTGTCTCCTAGAGATTAAATGTACTTTGGTGCAAAAAGTAAAAATCAATTCCAGAACAACAGCAAAGGACCTTGTGAAGATGCTGGAGGAAACCGGTACAAAAGTATCTATATCCACAGTAAAATTAGTTCTATATCGACATAACCTGAAAGGCAGCTCAGCAAGGAAGAAGCCATTGCTCCAAAACTGCCACAAAAAAGCCCGACTACAGTTTGCAACTGCACATGGGGACAAAGATCGTACTTTTTGGAGAAATGTCCTCTGGTCTGATGAAACAAAAATAGAACGGTTTGGCCATAATGACCATCATCATGTTTGGAGGAAAAAGGGGGAGGCTTGCAAGCTGAAGAACACCATCCCAACCGTGAAACACGGGGGTGGCAGCATCATGTTGTGGGGGTGTTTTGCTGCAGTAGGGACTGGTGCACTTCACAAAATAGATGGCATCATGAGGGGGGAAATTATGTGGATATATTGAAGCAACATCTCAAGACATCAGTCAGGAAGTTAAAAGCTTGGTCGCAAATGGGTCTGACCCACTGGGAATGTGATGAAAGAAAAGCTGAAATAAAATCACTCTATTGACATTTCACATTCTTAAAATAAAGTGGTGATCCTAACTGACATGATAGAATTTTTACTAGAATTAAATGTCAGGAATTGTGAAACTGAGTTTAAATGTATTTGGCTAAGGTGTATGTAAACTTCCGACTTCAACTGTATATGTTCTTTCATACCCGTGGTATATGGTCTGATATACCACGGCTGTTCAGCCAATCAGCATTCAGGGCTCGAACCACCCAGTTTATAAATGCACATATAATATTGTGGTACACGTACCTATGGCCATGAAGATCTCATTGACGTTCATGGCCGTCTTGGCTGAAGTCTCCATGAAGAGCAAACTGTTGTCATCTGCGTACGATTGTGCTTCCTACACACACAAAAAAGACAGATCTTTAGAGCCCCATCAAACACATTGATACAATCAGTAATAACCCAAAGCTTTGAGAATTTGTGAGCATTCTTGAATAGCAACAGAAACTATCAAAATGACATTTCTAATACATTCTCCTGTTTAAACAAACGTATCATTGACATTTTCCACTAATAGTCCAGTGGGACTAGCAGCATCTAATTGATAGGAGTTCCTCAGTACCTGGAAGTCCACAACTCTTTTGTTGGCCAGGTCAGCTTTGTTCCCTGCCAGTGCAATAACGATGTTGGGGCTGGCTTGTCGTTGGAGCTCCTTCACCCAGTTCTTTGCACGTGTGAATGTATCCTGCACAGGAAAAAACATTCTTAATAACATCAGAAAAACATTTGTGATTTGATGAAATACATGACAAAGGCAGATTGCACAATGGATGTTTGTTTTCCCACACAAGAGCTCTATTATATAGCTACAGAAGTGTCAGTTACGAGAGCAAAGGTCTGTCCTTTGTTGAGGGTTTGAATAATCAACCTCAGCTAAAAAAAAAAATCACTGCCGAGTGCTGACAACACTCAGGAACCAGTTCCACACGTGACCAGCAGCTGTCACTCACTGTGTTGGTGATGTCATAGACCACGATGGCAGCCTGCGCTCCTCTGTAGTACATAGGGGCCAGGCTGTGATACCGTTCCTGCCCTGCAGTGTCCCAGATCTCAAACTTAACTGTTGTGTCATCCAAGCAGACGGTCTGTGTGAGGAAGGCAGCTGGATGGGTGTAGAGACAAATCATACACTTAGTTTCAGGCTCTATTTTTATTTTATTTTGAAGTCTGCAAATGCCCTACACATAGAAAAGAGGTATACATTTGACTTCACCTGTACATTTCCTCACAGTGGAGTAAAACTCAGTATCTGTACAGGACAGGTATTCTGTTTTCTTCCTTAGATCGTGTCATAGGGGTATAGTTATCCCTATTTGACATGGCTGAGTTAAACTAGCACAAGGCAAACATAATCCCAACAGCCAAGGCCATGAGACAGTTAAGAGGAAACGTGAACAGTGGCTTAATGAGAACTCGTGAAGCTACAAAGCCAGCACTGAGGAGAATTGGGAGCCTTCCAACGTTAGAGAGAGGAGGAAGGGACAATTATTAGGTAAATAAACAAGATCGAATCGCAGAGCACTAAGCACTGGGTAAAAGGTTACTGTGTAAAGTGGTGAGAGTAAAATATACTAAACAAGACAGTGATGAAAGAGCGAACAAAACATGTGGCTGTCCATTGGCTAATCCATGGAACATAGACACTGCTAATTCAGCCCGTTGTGTCACACGGCTGAGGGAAATGTACAGCAGCGTTCATAGAGGAAGCCTGCTCCATACTGAAGCTCAGTGACCTTTGACCAGACAGCTGACAACAGGTTTTAAAATGTTTTGAAAATGCTGACTCGTCCTAAGGCTTTGGCTAGTGTAAGCACCAAGCATCCGGTCTCTCCAGCCTCACCCTGCTGTGGCTGCATGATGCAACTACTTTTTAACATTTATTTATAGAAAGGGTAATGCATAAATCACAAAGCAATCTAGCTAGTAAACCACTAAATCATAATGGAAATTCCCAACACCCGTGTGTAAGTTTATAACACTAGGTGAAGCTGAAAATAAATGGTTACTCATTAGTCATTACCCAATTTTTGCAATGGAATTCTTTGAATGTTAAAACCATCAAGTATTGGTTTCCAGATCCGTAGATATTAGAGCAGTTCCAGGACAGGAAATCCCATTGTTGACCGACTTCCTTCCTGTTTTAAGAGCCCACAGAGAGAGACCCCCTTCTCGCAGCTCCACTCTGGCTAGCATTAAGTCAATACATACCTTATTAGGCAGATGACAAGTACCTCTTTCTCGCACTTATCTATTTTTCAGTTTTGGTTTGAACATTCTCCATAAGGCTTTCTGTGGCCGGGAGTAAGGACATCCCACTCCTTGTGGCATATTTAAAGTGTCAGTCAAAGGCTCGGCTGCTCATGCAAGAGTCAGGTGATCAGCTGCCAAGAAAGATCTGGTTCTGTAGCTCATGTCTGCTCCTGACCTGGCCTTGACAACAGCTAGGGTAAGGGCTGCTAGCTAGCAGTAACACATCCCCGGTTACCAAGGCATTCTAAGTGGTCTTCCTTCATACTACTACACATTCACACTTCCAATCTACTTGACCTTTATAACATGATACCTACTCAACACAAGGACAGCTATAAAGCAACAAACACTAAGCATGACTAAGACACAGTCAGAAGAATGACAATCCCAATGCCAACAGCATGCCTACTCACCTCCGATGGTGCTCTCCTGGTACTCGTGGAACTGGCCCTTGACGAAGCGCAGCACCAAGCTGGATTTGCCCACCGCTGACTCTCCCAGCAGCACCAGCTTGAACTGGCAGATCTTGTTGCTGGCCGCCGCGCCGTTGGTCCGTGCTGGTCCTCCTCGACCTGCCATGCTGCCGAGCAGAGAGCTTCACCGGGGTAAGAGGCTCTTGGTGGAGAATGAGGCTGCCTTGGGCGGAGGACTGGGGCTCTGAAGCAGAGCAGGGACTGGAGCTGAGACCGGGCCAGGCGAGGGTGGGCTAAGCTGGGTCAGGTGAGTAGGCCAGGAAGTGAGGGAGCCGGAGGAAGAGGGGACTTCACCTATGTGAGCTGGAAGAAAGAACAGACAGTAATAATATCACTTGTAGACAGCCAGTGTGATACAGGAAAACTTTAGTAAACTAGAGTGCCTTCAGAAAGTATTCATACCCCTTGAATTATTCCACATTTTGTTGTGTTACAGCCCAAATTTAAAATTGATTAAATAGTTTTGTTCTCAACCATCTACACACAATAGCCCATAATGACAAAGTGAAAACATGTTTAGAAATATTGCTCATTTACTGAAAATTAAATTATGAAATGTCATTTACATAAGTATTGGCCTCTCCGGCAACTGAGTTAAGGTCACCTGTATCTTTGTAGTGACTGGGTATATTGATACACCATTCAAAGTGCAATTAATAACGTCACCATGCTCAAGGGGATAGTCAATGTCTGGTAAAAAAAAAAAAAAAAAAAAAAAAGCAATCTACCAATAGGTTCCCTTCTTTGCGAGGCATTGGAAAGGGACCTTACAATTATCTGTATGTGTGGGGTACAGAGATGAGGTAGTCATTTTTTTAATTTTTTAAATCACACTATTATCGCACACAGAGTGAGTCCATGCAACTTATTATGTGACTTGTTAAACAAAAGTTTACTCCAGAACTTATTTAGGTTTGCCATAACAAAAGGGTTGAATAATTATTGACTCAAGACGTTTCAGATTTTAATTAACTACTACAATTTCTAAAAACATCATTCCACTATGGGGTATTGTTTAATTAAGCCAGTCACAAAAATAATCTAAAATGTAATCATTTTTTAATTCAGGCTGTAAAACAAGGTGTGAATACTTTCTGAAGGCACTTTATATACAGGTTATAATACAGTTGCAGCCAAATATGTCCAGAAACTGGGACTCCATTGAAGGTTGCGGGTCTTCCAGCAGGACAACGACCCCTGGGCTCCCACGTGGCAGTGGTCTAAGGCACTGCATCTCAGTGTTAGAGGCATCACTACAGACCCTGGTTCGATTCCAGGGTCTGGCTGTAATTGGGAGTCCCATAGGCCGGCGCACAATTGGCCCAGCGTCGTCCGGGTTTGGCTGGGGTAGGCCGTCATTGTAAATAAGAATTTGTTCTTAACTGACTTGCCTAGTTAAATAATAAGTAAATGTTAAAAAAACACATCAAAAAGCACACAGGAATGGGCGTGGACTACATATCTCAAGTCTTAAAAATCCTTCTTTAACCAGTCTTCTCCTCCCCTTCATCTACACTGATTGAAGTTCATTTAACAGGTGACATCAATAAGGGATCATAGCGTTCACTTGGTCAGTCTCATGGAAAGAGTGGGTGTTCCTCATGTTTTGTACACTATGCATGCCATTTAGAGCTATCGAGGTGAATATAATAAGAGTCATTATCATTTCTTATAGTCTTGCCTAAATCAGTGAGAAAAGTGTTGACTGCAAGGAGTCAATGGTGCCATACCAAGTTGGCTACTCCCGTAAGTGTCTGGTATAAACCAATCTACTTTCATGGTCCAGTGTAGTGAGTCCTTTGTATCTTAACCTTTGACTGGGCTTATTATTCAGGTTCAAACAAACTTATAAAATGGTCCTGATGTCCATCAGTTACTCATTAAAAAACCCAAATGCCTCAAATCAATGCCTAGCAGACTAATTATTAGTGTTGTAAATCAATAATGTTCTGATGAACACCATTGGTCGAGGAACATGTCAGTGCTTCTAAAACACCACCATGGTTTGACAAGAAAACAGTTCAATGTTTAAATTGCGGTTATTTTCTGATAGGCCTACTGGAAACCTACATTGTGGTCTGGATGTCCGTTTGAACAAAGCAAGGGCTGGACAGGGAGATAAGCCCTGCCCTCTTCTCTTTTAATTATATTTACTTTAGACTCAGTCAAATACAGCAGCGAAGGAAATGTCATGGGGTCCTGTCTAAAGCAACATTTAGATATGTAGATTGGGCCATGAGTACGACCACAATTAACCGTCAGTACTCACAATCGTTTGAACGCCAAATTTGGGGGGGGACAGTCCCCCACGCACCCAAACCTCTTGTCTAGACACATTAGCCTAAAGCAGAGTTCAACGGTTGTTCACATCCAACCCAATGCAACCTGTGTGTGTGTGTTCTCATAGACCACAGAGCTGAGGACCACAGTGAAAACACAGAACAGGAAATGAGTCTCTGAACTACTTGCCCCAAGGACTCCTGTTTCTGTGTTTACAGTCCACCTTGGGCCTGCACACAGTCTTAACTTAGATAGTCACATGATGATGTGCAGATTGTCATCTTATGGTTGGGCCAGTGTACTCAGAGTCCAAGTGTTCTTTACATTGACTGAGGAATAGGACTACAGTAAGAAACACTTAAACAAATCTTCCATAGAGCTACTTCACAAGGTCAGTCAGCTTCTGCTTGGTGAAAGGGACAGGAAACAGAATTAATATCATAGCAGGAAGTGAACATTGCAGAAGGACAGAGTAGCATGCACATACATACAGTACTGTTGGCCCTTTATACTAAACCATTCACGGTTAGGACAACCAGCCTAGGTTAGCCTATAATGCTCAAATCCATAACTAAGTGTGAAACATCACAATAACGTCACAAAATAGTTATACACGACAGTGTACAGGCTTCTACTATAGGCCTGTCTTTCAACAGTGAGTGCATTCAAAGATTGAAATAACACACTTGACTAGAGGGGGAAGAGTAATGTCTGGGAGGGGGGTCTCGCCATGGGACGTAGAGAAATGTGTACAGTTTCCTGCAATTCTACAGTGATAATAAATTGCAGTTTTAAAGCTAATTCTCTGCAGTTCTACACGGCTTATGCTGTGTTCTTCCACCATGTGAGTGACTCAAACAGAACTAAATCAATGAGGGTCCCATGGCATATTTATTTATTACCCCAAAATTCTGTTTTCCTCATTTTTTTTGTACTTATTTTAATTGATTGTTTACAGGTTTCCGTTTTGCCATCTTATTATTATTAAAAAATAATAAAAATCGTCCGTTGTATTTCCACAACAAAGTTTAAAGACATACCTTTTAATGCAAGTGTGCACCAGCAAGAGACCACTGTTTGGTTAGCAACGTTTCTGTAGTGCTCATGTGATTGGCCATTTGTTTTGCATACTCTGCACTGGATTGATACAAATAATCATGAAATCCTTCTCCCAGGTCAGAATAGACAACTTTGTAGTTAACATTTCATTGGCAATGTTTTTGGGAAGCCATCGCTACCAGAAGACTTAGCATTAGCATCTTCGCTACACAGAGTGTAGACATATGCGGGCACCACACACACAGTTTCAGATAGTTGCAGGAACATGCGAATCACTGATGCATTTAGTTCATGTCTTATGATTAACTTGGGCAAATTAATACATTTTCTAATAAGTTCAATACATTTGAATATTGCTGATTTCTGTTTTATTGTCTGAATTTTGTGATTCTGTCCACAACATGAATTTTCTAGACTCCTGGTTAAGGAGCGAGAGAGAGGTAGGCCAGCCAGAGTAGGGTTGCTGTTGACGCTCAGTCCTTCCCAGGCCAGGCATGGACTTAATCTTCTGCATGTGACAGAAGATCACACTGTGTTGGTACCACACATTGGCCTGAGAGGGTCAACCCAGCACAGAGCAGACAGTACAGCAAGGTAGCACACCTAAGGCCTAGACTACTGCCACATACACACCTATGTGCTGATAGACCAAGAACTAAGCTCAATGTCTTTGTGTTTCTGAGAAGAATGTAGAATCATCCTAGTATCTCTAATTAAGCTAGCCTAAACAGGTCACGTCGTTCAAATGTTTGGAGGCACTTTTTATACAACGCGTTTACCCTTACCAGTATGTCTACCATTCTAAGACAAAACAACAGGTGTGACTGCTCTCCAACCTTCATAGTCTACTACACACACACTATGGAAATGAAGAGGTCAGCATGCCTCACTGCCCCAGGACAAGGTTCCATAGCCAAGGACAGGGAGAAGAGGGGAGGGAGAGGCCGGGATGAGATGAGGGCTTCAGAAACCAAAAACAGGATAAGGGAGTGAGAACATTTAACCAAGGCTAGTCATACGAGCCCATATTTTATATTAGTGTCAGTAACACTGATAACACTCTAAATAATATAAAACACAGAGGACAAACATAACTGAAAATCTGATCTGCATCAAAAAGGTCCTGTGTTCAATCCACCAGTATAAACCAAAAACAGTTTAGGACATGGTTATTGAACAGTATAGTGAACAGGGCGGCACACAATTGGACCAGCGTCGCCCGGGTTTGACCGCCATCTTAAATAAGAATTTGTTCTTAACTGACTTGCCTGGTTAAATAAAGGTAAAATGAATAAAAAATATGATTGACTGATTGCTAGAGGGCCTGTAGTGGCTGGCCCAACACTCACTCCTGTTCTGAGAGTCACTCAGAGCAGCGTCATGCATCTAAGCAGCCCTCTGCTGGCATCTTTAATGGACTCTGGAGACCTCCACACACTGAAGTGGGTCAGAGAGATGGAGGGGAGAGAGGCTGGGTCAAAGAGAGAGTAGGAGAGAGATGGTCAAATGTTCATACAGCCTCCCGTGGGCTTTGCTGCCAGCTTGAAATCCAAGCACTTAGTAAAAACACAGCCACTGAGAACGGAGGCACCACCCACAATTAACTACATACAAATATTGCATGCATTGCCCTCATGATCCAATCAACAGCTTCTCACTCACATGCATGAGGTAGACTTTAATGCTATTCAAGACAATGCATGCACAAATATATCAAATGAAGAAGCCACGTTCATGATGGACATGCTGACCAAACCGACTCCGCGTGTGTATGTTGGTGTTCTCTATCCCCACCAGACGCGTTCATGCAGGTTAAAATACCAAAACCAACTATATTAATTTGGGGTCAGGTCAAAACACACATGAAACATTAAATTGACATTTAGCTAGCTAGCTTGCTGTTGCTGGATAATTGGTCCTGGGAGATAAACATTGGGTTATTTTACCTGAAATACATCTGGTCTTTTTTTAAAAAGCTGAATCTTTGACCCACAGATAAAAACGGGAAACCTAGTTCATTTTTAGTTAAATTATTTGATTAATATCTCCTTGTTCAGAGTCTTTTTCTTCTTCTGTGGATTTTACATGGCGATTGGCAACCAACTTTAAGGTGCATTACCGCCACCAACTGGACTGGAATGTGGACCTTGTTCATCTTTCAAATCACCCACGATGGTAAATGCTCGTAAAAACCAAATGGGTAGATGGGAGAGGCGGGACTTGCAGCACACCTAGCGTCTAAAATATAACCAAATTCTATTAGAGCCTGGCTACGCAGACACACATTTACACACGCAAGCACTTTGGATTAAACAATTAAATAATAAATGTACACATTCATGTCATTCAACGTGGTCAGTTTTGTCAGCATGTTAGTAAGTCTGAAAAAGAGTGTGGGGGAGGGGGAATTCTCAGTAGCTGTTCAGTTTCTATTTAACATGACCAGTGACATCAGTTACCATCACAGTGTGGGTTTCCTCTTATACTTGACATCCCAAACATTACACACACAAGATGAATGGTCCACCCACCTGGCCTTAAGTTGGCTAACATTAAGTACCCACTCTCATATTTAGCCATGAACCCCATCCGCTATGCACCACACTACTCTTAACTAGGGACGGGACCCGACCAGTATCGCGATACTCTTTAGTATCGTGGTAAGGAATCAAAACAAAGTGGATTTAACTTTAGGAAAACAGCCATAATGTTGGAAACAAACATTATTTTGTCATCCAGAGTGATCCATTATTTATTTTTCCAAGCTATCGCACACAATGTTTTACACACAGCAGGTTTTTAAAAGGACCAGAGTTAGATCTGCTTCATGGTTTCATTTTTGACATGGAAAACATTCTGGTATCGTCCCAGCCCTACTCTTAACCTCAGAGCCCTCACAGCCAACCTCATTGACCACAACTAGCCTTCAATCACACCTCAGTCCCACGGTGCTCTGCGATCAGGTACAACTTAGCCTGGGTGCCAGTCAGTTTCTGCTCTCTTGTCAACTCATTATGGAATTGTCATACCAAACATTGCTGAAAGGCTTGATAATGACATTGGAGTAGGCAAAAGCACAAACAGATCTGGAATCAGGCTAGGTAAAACTCTTAGGCCAGTGCTGTTCATGGTAATCAGAAGGGGGTGGAATGGGACTGATCAGAAAGAGAACCCGATGTTACTCGACTGGGTAGAATGAAGTTAGTTGTACTATGAGAATGCACAGAATTCCCCTAAACAGCTGATTAGGCTAGCACTGCTAACAACACACCCCAATAGGCCTCTGAGCTGTGTGTTCCCACAGGATAATTCAGTCTCCCACTCCTAGACTCCAGTTGAACCATCAACTAGCCCATTTCCTGGCACAGCCATTATCTATAGATGTGTCAGCGTGTGACTGTGTCAACGTGCATTCGTCATCAATGCCATGGAATTAGTGGTGCAACAAGCTGTCAGGCAGACAGACGTAATTTAACCAGTTACCTAGGAATAAGTGGTGACATGACAACAGGTTCTCTGAACTCCAAAGGTGGAGGGACCAGAGGAATTAGATATAACGGGGAGGGAGGGTGGAGCTAGAAGCATCCATACCACCACGCCTGGCCTGCATCCAGCTGTTAGCTTGGCTTTCATCTGAAGTTTAAAAGGGTTGGGGCCTGGATGGGAAACCGTCAGGGAGGATGAACCCAGAGAGGGAAGAGAAAGCGAGACAGTCCACTGTGCTACTCGATTAGGGTATGCAAGAGAAACTAAGCCTAACGACTAAGGGATGGGTCAATTGGAAGAGGAAAGGTGACTAAGGCTGCGTATAGACAGGCAGTCCAAACTGATATTCTTTTCAGTCGTTGGTCTTTTGACCAATCAGATCTAAAAAAGATCTGATTTGAAAAGATGTGATTGGTCAAAAGACCAACGAGTGAAAAAAATATCAGAATTGGGCTGCCTGTCTAAACACAGCCTAAATCTCTGGGAATGCAAACAGGATACACATCACTAGCAAATGATTGGGGCAGGCAAGGGGGAAATAATTTCCTTCTCTTTCTGGCTCCCTCTGTGAGAAACATGACAGCCAAGCAAAAGCCTGTGTATTACAATTCTACTCCATGCCGATTATTTTGGCCTCTCACATTAAAGGGAAATATATCCAACAAGTGGTGGAAAAAGACAACCGTTTCAGAGTGAATTGAAAATAAAGCCATTGTTGAGTAAGCCTAGATAATTCCTGAAAAAAGTTTCTCTTGTGGTCCATATGGTCCATCTACTAGAAACTCGTGGACAATATGATACAGATATTTTTAAAAAATGAAAATGAAAACTAATATTTATAATTAAAGTATAAATTACCAAACTTACAAGGTAATCTATGACCAAATATTAAGGTGACCGTTTTAAATTACCGGTAGCTTTGCAACCCTAAGTGAGATTAAAAAAAAAAAACTTTTTGCATAGGCCTACTAGACTAAACCCCAACCCCCAATTCAATTTGAGCATGGGGCTAGTATGAGAAATAAGAACCCCAGACAGAGCCTCGGCTGCAGAAATAAAGGGTCGGGGTGGGGTTAGTGGGTGTCTCAAATCAGGCTGCGAAACAATTATTAATGGCTCAAACTTAATGAAATAATTTCCCATTTGTTCAGGCCTAAATTGTGGTTTAATCAATAGGGGGCATACATTGATCTTGTAAGTCTCAAACAAGTCTGGTAGCAAACTGACCAGTAACCCACTCTGCACACAGACCTCTCCAGCTTGGGTAACAGAAAAAAACATCACACCTACAGGATACCTTCAGTCTTTTGAGGAGTCATCAGAATGACCGTTGTAAATGGGCATGCTTCTCCTCCTACACACCCGATTCATTCATTCCTCCATCGACTCCAATGCATTACAACCTTTCTGACCACACTAACGCATACTAATTAGGCTTACTTTGGATTGAATATTGAAAAGTGTTGCGTCTCACAAATGTTATTTTACTAGTTATTTTTCTGTCAGGAATATTTGGAAATATCATAGAAACTGTCTTAACTAGGCTTACAACACCAAATCAAACAAACATTTTATGCCACCTAGTAATATTGCCTTTTATATAATTTGCCTGTGTCAAAATGTGTCACCACTCTCGAAGGACAAGGTCCACACCATAACATGGCAGCAACTTGGGAAAATTATTAAAAATCCCTTCTCTAGTCCTGTTATTGAGCCATAACACACCAACGAGTTTCCAATGAGGATTTACCCTGGTGTTTACCCAAAAGACTCAAGCCCAGTCCACTTTTCAGCTGGCACTTACATAACAATGTCTAAAATGTGAACTTCAACAGCTTCTGACAAATGAACTGTCTTGAATGATGCAGAGGTTGATTCTGCTTGCCCAAAGTCTTAGTGTCTCACTCCTGATAGAAACTCAATTACACTAGAGCTTACATTTTTTATTTAAAAATCGGCAATTCAGTCTCCTTTTCACCCCATTTAACAAATGATTTACATAACAAAAGGCACATCGAGATGAGTGGGTTATTTGAATCAGCTGTATAGTGCAAAGGCAAAAACCAAAACGTGCACACAGGGTTCGGGAAACTCTGCTCTAAGGTATGCAATGACTGACATGACAAGAGGAAAACAGACAATGCACTACCCAATGTCATAATTGCACCTTGTACATTCTACTATTAAAACTTTCAGGAGTAAGTTGAAAGCCAAACTGAGTTAGGTGGGACTCCCGTGCCCACCCTCCTGCCGACCGCACAGTTTGTGAACAACTGCCATAGATGACCTGCAGTAAAGGTGAAGGAGTGAACAAGGGTACAGGACTGATGAGACGCAGTAAGTTAGGAGGGACACCATATTCCACCATAGACCAGAGAAAAGGAAGCATGCAATTCATACAAAAGTAACATGACACAGACAGACTTCCACAATGAGGGCTATATCAGATAACTGACCTACCTGTACCACCATTGACATCAAGTACAGACAAAAAAATGTAACTCAGCAAATGATGGCATTCAAAATGATGAGCCTAATTAGATACAGCCATGCACTTTGAACTCCAATTATCCAAAATATGTTTTGAGACCTAACTAAGTAAACGATAAACAGTGACAAGATAACAATTAACGTAAAAGAGCAGGTGACGTGGGTTACTGCAAGATGGAATGATTCGTGATCATTACCAGGCAGAAACCATAAATAGCTATTAAGTTGGTGGGTTTCAAACTTCCTCATACTATCGTCATCATCACTGATACCAAGAGCCTGCTGAAACCAATGGCAATGAGCTAAGATACTCTGTTGAAAGCTAGAAATCAACATATGAAAGGTTTATCAAATTGATTGGACCAAAAATAAAATCTACTAGCTATAGTTAGTTAGCTGTCAGTTAAAGGCTAACTAGCTATGGAATACAAATACAAATCTAACACGACATTTCTGTAATTTAGCTAGCTAGCCCACCAAGTTACAGTAACTAGCTAGCTTTTAAAAGCCAAACAATTTTATAAAATTGTTATATGTCAATAAGAGTTATAGTTGAGTAGCTAGTTAGCGGAGTAGACGACAAAAATATGTCTACTGTAAATTAACGTTACTGCCAGTAAAAACCTAATTGAACGACACTGACGAAAGCTAGCTAACTAACTTGGCAATGTTTATGATGACATCGCACAGAAAAGACGGGGTAAATCATACATCTAAAGATAAATAACTATTTGGTCAAATTATGAACAAAGCTTTTTATTGTTTGCTAACTAGTTACCGCATTAGCTATCTGCACAAGTAATTAGTCCCATTTAACATATCAACCTGACAGTCGTTAGCTAGCGACGTATCTCTGGCTAGGTAGCTAGCTAACGTTAGTTTACTGTCTGGTTGCTTGAGCAAAATTTGACAGTGGAAATCTGAACCAAAATAGTATAGTTAACAGTTTACCGTTAGAGGCAAAGGTCAGACATGCGTTCCCTTTTCTTCGTATACACTCACTTTGCACAATTTCGACTGACGACTTTTCTCTCTATCACAGCTCACTACGACTGCTCAACACATAGGCCCCGGCCTTCACTTCTGCTTGGTGCCTTTTTTTTCCGGGATCCTCCCACTTCCTGAAGGTGTGGATTCCCTCTGATTATGTGTCGTTGGGAACCTGGGAACTGTAGTTTACTAAATTAATTAACACAAATCTGGTCAGGGATGATTATTTAGGAGTAGTCTCCGTAAACAGCCTTGTTGGCTCCCACATTGTATCAATGCTACTGATTTAGCCTAGGATCGGATTTACGAGACTAATGTAGGAGTGGCAAGCAGTGGCAGTTGCCACTATCCCCAGCGCAAGATAAAACCGTATATATATTTTTAAATATGTAAAAAAAAAACATCAAACTAGCGTTTACATAGGCAGCCCAGTTCTGATATTTTTTTTACACTAATTAGTATTTTAAGCAATCACATCAGATCTTTTAACATCAGATCTTTTTCAGAGCTGATCTTTTTGGTCAAAAGAAACACCCCTGGCACCAGATAGACAATCAACAACTCAGATTCGGTCCCATCGTTTTTCAAACGTATTTTTCATCGTATTTAATAAAATCTTTACAGAAGTTTGCTTTAAATGTATCACCATCTGGTGGCGCTAAAGACCATGATATTTGCCATCATCTCTGACATCATTTCAGATCTAAATTTTGTTCATCAATGTACACTCACTGACCCAAACGTTCATGTTGTGGGCATCAAATGGAGAAGCCCCAGTATTTTAGGGTGGGTTTATCTAAAGGCATAGGTCTATCTAAATAGATATTGTTAGATGTTGAGTGATTGACTAACAATATTTATGTAATTGTGTACCACTACTGTGACCTGCTCAGTTTAACCTTTCAAGTTATTTCATTTTTCACTTCAGATTGTATTTCTCTGAGTCCCTGTTAAAAAAAAAATATATATGTTAATATTCTGTTTGCATCTAAATAGTTTTATTTTACAGCTAATATCAGTTACAAACAAACAAAATGATATACAACTCTTTCAGTCTGCACACGTTGTTCAAATCATTCTGTAATTTGTACGCTTCTGAAACTGTTGTGCTTGTACAGTCGGCTATACATTGCACGTCTTATTTCAGTCTCTGTTACCAAATAAACAGTCAAATATACAGCATAGAAAAAGTCTGAAAATGTTCAAGACACAAGAGCAAAAAGAGATGCAAGAGCTATGAATAGCCATATTGCAGAAGAGGGAAAAACAAAAATAACCATAGGTCCTCTTTGACCAGCAATCCTCTGGCAGGCTAGCCAAGAGACAATTTCTTAAAATAATGAGCACAAACATTGGTCACATGCTGTAATGTCCAGACCGCTTGTAGAATGAGCTCCACAGTGTGTTCACAAGCAATGGCATCACATAAAACCACATGTCAAAATAATGCTCATTAGGTGATGATACTTTCTATGTAAACACAATATAATGAAGGAAAGGGGTGAGGTTTGCTGTTTCCATGGCTGCCAGGTCTCAATGTGATATGTCTAGAGATACCCTCCGGTTAGTAATACCTAACTTTCAGTTCACAAGAAATGCATAATAAAACACAAAGATGAATATTTTTGTAAACTGAGTCAGCTTGTCTTCTTAATCTCTGGTCCATATCAATTATGTATTTACAGTCAAATTAAATAAACAGTACATCAAGTAGTAGTACAATCAGTGTCGATATTATGTAGTGTGATTGCTGTGTGGTGTATGTTTTAGGCTCTAAAGCAATCATTCATTTCTCAGATGTAAACTCATTTAGCATAAGAGATGCAACCAAAACGGGAGAGTTGAGTTGATGGGCTCAGCGTTACTTTGCAGCAGTAATGTTCCAGTTTATTTATCTGGTCTCTGTGGGTCTCCAGACAGCTGCTAATGTGTCACCTTCAAGCCCTAGAGAGGCTCGACTTCCAGGACCTGCTGTGTGCTGATGTTGGTCTCCTGAGTCTGGGACTCTGCCTGCTCAGCATCACTTTGCATCCTCTTAGGACTCTCCCTGCCCCGTGGATACTCCATGTTAGGCCCTCCACAGTCTGGCCCTTGCCCTGCTGGCTGCCCCACCAGAGGTAGGGATGATTCCAGTGTGTGGACAGGGCTGGAGCCCACCAGGTCATTCTTCCTGGCTCTGTTGAGAGAACCCTGCCCCTGGGGGGTGGTCTGGTTGTGCATCTGATTGTATGTTGGGCTGACAGACGTGTAGCCCCCTGACTGAGAGCTGAAGGTAGTGTGGAGCTGTGGTTGGCCGGTAGGGGCCAGTGAGACGTGGATAGGCGTTGGGGAGATGGACGGTGAATGGCTGCGGTCAGAGTTGACCTGGACACTCAGGGAGGGGTGGGACTGGCTGAGGCTGCCTGGGGAACATAGGGGACGAAAGGTACTGATGGTGGGGATGGAGGCTTTGAACTCAACTTGACTAGGACCCGCACCTGGGAGTACTGGGAAGGCAGAGCTGAGATTCAGAAGAGATGGCACAGTCCGGCATTGGGAGTGGCCCATGTAGGGAGAGTTGGGTGTAGTTCTGGAGGTCGGGAAAGGCCTATACTGGGCTTCAAGTCCCTGACCAGTGGTTTTGCCTCTGTCCGAGCAGCACAGGTGTAAACAGGATGACCTGGGATTGGACGTCTGGTGAAGGTGCTCAACCTCCACCTTCTGACCCATGGCGGGACCTCTGCCCTGGGGGGGCACCCCACCATAGGCCCACATATTCCTGGCGGGGTGGCTGAGGGGGTCATGTTGTAGGTGAGATGGGTGAGGTCCAGCAGGCATACTGAAAGGCACCCGTGTCTGCCAGTCATTGGCAGCAGTCATGTTGCTGCTGAGGTTGGGGTTAGGGGCCATCTGCAGGCCGTAAGGATAGGTGGAGATGGCAGAGGGGTAATGAAACATGGTCACATGGCCCTGCAGGAAACACATCATCTCATGGAGCTCCTTGGTCAGGTTGGACACCTCCTGGTTAAGGGTATTCATCTGGAAAATAGATGGCATGCAGAATAATGAAAGCTATAATCTGTTGCTTGGTTGAATCGTAATTATTCCAAGGCTGTCTCTTTCTAGGTCAGAAATGGTAGAAACCAAAAACAAGCACAGTCATAAATTATCAGTCGGTGTTACGTGAGCTTTCAAATCTGGACCATCTCCAATTTAACAATCCTAAATTTTATTTGAGGAAAAATGTCTTTAAATGTTATCTTGCCTACATAGCCTGAGTGGTGTATGTAGTGCTGAAAGTGTGTCAGAGATGACCTGTTTTTCGACACTCTTTAGGGTACAGCGAAAGTAGAGTACGGAAAATGAAGTGGGAGAACAAAAAAGTTTGCGTCTCTTGAGCTCTTTCTACCTAGATGGAGCAAATCATTCATTTATCAGTTTGTTGATACATCATTATGTTGGTTTATATGTCCATTTATTCCGTTAATGTGATCGTATGTTCATACCTCTTTGCTTAGCTGGCTGATGTTCTGTCTCACCTCCTCTGTTTCCAGAAGTAAGTTGGCGCTCACCTGGAATGGGTCTATAAGGGGGATGGGATGGGAAAGGATGGAATGATCAGTGCTTTCACACCCCACTCCAACATAAAGCACTTTGCTCAGACCATTTCATTTGTATGAAAAGCCTACTTGTACTGCTTTGGATCATTCTAAAAAAGCAATTTTCTGACCAATCAATTCAGTATCCTTGCCTAAAACACGTTTCTATTTACTGTTAGAAAACCACTGTTAAACCTATATGCATGTATTTTGGAGCTGTAGAGAGATTGCCAGATTCTGGCAATCTATACATACTGCTGCACAGAAAATACTAGATGTACAGTTTGATATGACCCCGTGCATCTATCTTCTTAATGCCCAGCAGGACTTTGTTCTTGATCCTGACAGAGAAAATTTGCTCATGACTATTACATACTTTGCTAAGAAATGTATTCTTCTATTGTGGGCCTCTAATACCCCTCCTACATTTAAAATGTGGATTGACCAGATTGTTGACTTTCTCCCTCTTGAAAAGCTTACTTATGACCTCCACAAGAGACAGCCCAAGTTTGATAGACTCTGGTCTCCACTATTCAACTATATTTCAAATTGGACAGAGTGAACGGGGTGACTAGGGAAATGTGCAGATGCATGTTGTGTAAGCTGCTGTAAAATCTAAAAACGAATGTTTGGCCCGTCGTCTCAGCGAAGGCTAGAAATAGCTGATAAGAACCTTGATAGTGTGGCTGCAAGTTTTATATATGTTTTTTGTGTGTTTAAAAAATATATATATTTGTGAGTACGTGTAGGTATGTAGGATATGTATGTGTGTATGGGTGTGAATGTATGTATGTATATGTGTATGTATGTGTGTGTATGTATGTGTATGTATATATATGTGTATATATATGTATATGTATGTATGTGTATATATATATATTTTTATGTATGTATGTATGTATGTATGTATGTATGTATGTATGTATGTATGTATGTATGTATGTATGTATGTATGTATGTATGTATGTATGTATGTATGTGTGTGTGTGTGTATGTATATATATATATATATATATATATATATATATACAACAAAAAAAAACTTTGATTATTTTTCTTAATCTTTTATTTTAATTGTATTTTTTAAATTTATTTTATATGTTATTATTATATATTTTAACTTCTTTTTTTTAAATTCTTTTTTTTAAGCCTGTCACATCTGTGAATGTGGAATGTGTTTTGTTGGTTGATTGAAAAACAAGAAAACTTAATAAAACTTTAAATTGAAAAAAAGAAAACCACTGTTAGAATAATATATATTTTTGTAGTTAAACCATTGTTAACCTGAGACCATTACCTTTGCTATTGGTCTTTGCCTCACCTTGATCCACATTGAAGTGAAAAGACTGCCCATTATCCTCAATTCCATCCACAACCCTAGAGGAGATAGGAAGAGAGGTTCATACTTAAGTGGGTTATGACTAAATATGAAGTGATTTTCAGTTAAATAAATTGAACTGTAATCTGTCTTTGCTGTTATTACCAGGTAAATCCATTGGAAAATGTGATTGACTTTTTGGTTCGTGCTTATAGTCTTATCATCCTACAAAACTTAGGCTCAGGTACTGGGCTAATGAAATACAAACGCTAGTCATTTTGATTGACAGTTATGTCTCATTACTCACCTGGGGCTGAGGTCCAGAGGGCTGACACAATGTAGGGAGGGTATGAGCAGCTTGGCTGGCCTATGGGATGGGCTGTGATCTGTGACCATGTTGGGCACTGGGGCGGAAGTAACCTCCTCATTGGACAGCAGCTGAGGGGAGGGGCTACGGCCTCTGCAGCCCTGGGCTGGGGAGCGGCAGAGATGGAGCGCACTGACATGTCGAAGCTCCTCCCCCAGCAGGCTGCTGAGGCCAGGGTGGCAGACGGGGCTGCTCAGGCCATGCATCAGGAGCAACTGTCCTTGGTGGGATGCACCGGTGGGACAGTGGCTCATGTCCTCACCAGACTCCACATCTTCTGCCTCCACAACGAAGGGAAGCTTGTGGTCCTTATCAACTCGCTCCTGAGGGGCAGAGGGTGGGAGAGGAGAGGCATGAGTAACAGGTTCTCTGTAGTTCTCACAAACAACCATGCATGCCCTCCAGTAGCCTATTGCCAGTGGAGGAGGAGAGAGAGTGATACACACAGAGTTAAATGTGATTTTAGCTGCTGGTAATGGGTAGCAGGGGTAGCATGGGTAGCAGGGGCGTCATGCACTCAGAGTATGCGAGGATGGCTGGGGGATTGTCCGGAGGGGGGCATGTTGGAGAATTGTAATATTTTCAAATACCTGAAACAGCTTTCTCCTGCAATCTGGCTTTAGCTAGCCAGCTAGATACGTTCCCAATCTCCCAACCTCATAACCTGCTACCAAGCCATTTCAGGCTGTCAATTACTTTAGAGTAGCTTATCTAACTATCTTAGCTGGCATGCCTGCTGGCAAAGTTGGTAAAAAAAAACAAGCAATTACTAAGTGCACTGAATAATCTTAATCTTTCACCCAGATTTGATCAGAGATGCAGAGAAGCATATTTAGTTTCTTTAAAAAAATAACCACCAGACCAGTCAAGAGGTACGCTAGATTTAGAAAAATACTATATGAATACTATATCCTAGGCATGTTCGTGCAGTATATTGAGATTTGTGATTTACAACAGTCAGAATAACACGCTCTGGAATGTGTAGAATAGAATTAGGCATGATGTTTATGGCTCTAAATTGAAGGAAACATATGTTTCAGGTGTTTAAAAAATGCTAAATAATCAGGGTCCAGCCCCCCTCCGGACCACTCCCCCTCCATCCTCACCTACTTCGGCAACAAGAGACTGTGTGTAATTTCCTTCAAATAGCTGTTCTGCTGTGAGTCAGTGCTGTTCCTCTCAATTAGGTGCACTGCCTACTTGGCATTTTCAGTAGGAGTTAGATTATTTAGCTGTTAATTGTTATTCTTCAGAGTGACATTTTTTTCAGTCAGATTATTAATATTATTACGTTTATTTCTACCAGACAATTTTCACATTCTGGTAAATTACTTTTGAGAGAATCAGTTAACTCCCATGCACAATGTAGAATCATTAACACGTGGACACTCACATGTCATAGAAACACACATGCATGTGCACGCACACAAAGGCATATGCCTACTCCAACACCCACTCAAATACAGGGAAAAAACAAGAGACAAAATCAGCCTCACAGAGATACACACATAGTAAACACACTAATGACAGCCCTTTGTTAAGCTCTCAATAAAGGTGGCAAAATGGGGCCGTGAGAGTTGCAATCCTGCTTCTTTCAGAGAGAAGTTCTATCTGAGAATGGGCTAGATGAGAACATTGTTTTCAGCCTTTTATCAAGTTATATGTTCACCTAAGAGGGAAGGGCAATGGGTCAGGGACCAGAACCCTCATATCAACCTCAATCATTTAAATGTCTCTGTCCCAGACCAAATATTCAAACACTTTGAAAAATGGAATGATGAGTCACAAAGACAATTCACAACTCAAGGTGTAAATATTTTATTTGGACATTTAGCTTAAAAGATTCTGGCTATGACTACAAATGTTCTGAGCTCTGATTTGTTGATAATGTGAAACTGGGACTATGTAGATGTGTTGGCTGTGGCTGTAGGAGCATCCCTGAGTTATCTGTCAGTAGCAGACTGACAGGTCATAGTAATCACCATCTGTAGTATAGTAATAAAAAGGCACACATTTACCTGAGAGAGCAGAGGGGACCGTGAGAACCTTGTCAGTCCCTGGACAGTGAGTCAGAATGAGTCACAATTCCATTACAGTTTACACAGTCCACATAGAGTAAACTTTGAGTGAGTGATTGAGTGAGTGAGAGAGTGATTGAGTGAGCATGTGCGGTTCTCACCTCTGCCTCGCTGCCCTCTCTTAGGTTGTAGGTGAGGTTGTGGTGGATATCAGAGCTGAAGCGACTGCCGTACTCTGGGTAGAGGCCCAGGACCTCCCTAAGGGCACGGACACTGATGTGCTGCAGGTCACAGTAGGTCAGAGCCTTCACGTCCGCATTGGTCTTGATCACCTGGTCTTGCGCTGTCATGTCTGCCCCAATCAGATCACCTTTGCCTAGAGACAGATTACCCAATTAATAATCTGAGTTGATTTGATTCTCCTCTCATACAGTATAATGACAGCATCCATATTGCTGAGATAACAATTGAGGGATAAAGGAAACCAGCTCCCTATTCCCTATGTCATGATGTTGTCCTCTTTGAGTACATCGAGCACCATCCCCCGCTCTCTGCTTCTAAAACCAGACTGCTGTGGGCAGAGTGAGGTCGTAAATTCCTAAGGAAGACCCTGCCTCATGGACACACAGTTATAGAGATAAGTTTTCATGGAGACAAAGGAAATCCTTCCACCTCACAGAACGTGAGGTACGAACAAATTTCATGTTCCAGAGAAAGTGTAAAAGATCGGTGAAGAATCCAGCTACGGACTGGTGCGTTTGGAACAACTTGGGAAGCTAAAGAGAGACGGTGTGGCCACATTACCATAACGATGTTTATATGATAGCCTCAGATATGAGGTTTACATCTAATTGTTGTATAAAATGAATGAGTGAGGATGATACTGTTTGAATAATGGTGTAAGATTATTGTGGACTGTTTAATGAAGAAAAATACAATTCCCTTTTGATTTGAACTAAATCAGAGGACTGCCCCTGAGCCAGTTAGGGTCAGACATCCTCTTCTGCCATTCTGGATAAAACCCCACTTTGAGAAATTATCAGCAGACCATGTTTTTCTCCAGTAGGAAAGGGACGGAAGGTTGTAGACCATTGCTGAATCTTTTAACCATACCACGTGGTTAAAACTCTTAGACTATCGATACCGACAGAATAAGAATAAGTATTTGATACTAATTACTAGTCTGCAGCTAGGAATTCGGCATCATTGAACGAGAAGAACGACAACCGCCGAAACATCCATTCTATATCGAATGTGACTCTGAACAATCCCCTCTAACCACAACCGAGAGAGGGAGAGAAACGGACAATTCTGCAAAAGAAATGAACTTTTCACCAGCGATAAAGACGACAGACTGAGCGTAAATATATATATATTGATTGCAATTGTTCCCGAATGAGTGAGCGTTCATGTGTAAGGGATTAGCATTTTAATTGTTATCTAACTCTGAGTCGACCCAGCATTGCCCCTCTGTCTAACAAGCTGCCATGTCGGTTCAGCCCACTAGGGGACATTCTATCGTTTCATGTAACCATATTTACTGTTTGTTTATGCATTTCTGTGAATTACTTAGTTAGTAATACATAAATGATTTAAGACAATTGATGTATGGATGACTCATAGTCAAGACTGGGTTCGTGCAGATAGCCAACAATTTACGACGTTTGGAATGAGACTAACGAGAGGTAAAATAAATAAAGCATTAATCAGAAGACTATTGATCAGATATGAAAATATCTGAAAGGTTATATTGGGAAATTATAATTTTGTAATCTAGTGCCCCCTATTTCCTAGTTATTTACAGTTACACGCGTTATACTAATTACAGGGAATCTTTGATAAAACTATGTCTTCAATTTAATGATAGTAAAGACACGACACCTATATAGTGCACTGCTTTTCTGGCCAAAAGTATTCCACTACAAAGGGAATAAGATTCAATTTCAGACTCTGCCAAAGAGTTGATAACAGAGACGGAACGCCGACATGAGAGACAGAAAAGGGAAAGTATGAAAAGAAAGTGTACTCCAGAACAGGGAAGTGAGTTGTCTAAGACGTACCCAGGATAGCAAGGACCATGCCGCCCTTCAGCACCTCTAGAGACCCAGAGCAGACAAAGTAGTTGGCCTGCAGCGCGTCCCCCTGGCGGATGAGGTACTCTCCCGGAGCACAGAACGAGGTCTTGATGTGCAAGGAGAGGGAGCGCAGACACCCCCTACTGGCCCGCTCAAACACTGGCAGCTGCAGGATGTCCTTGTTCAGGTGCATGGCGATGTCCGCACGAAGTTCGTCTGGGAAGTCACGCAGCAGCTGACAAGTGGAGAGAAGGAGGACATCAACACTCACAATGTAATGGTTTTGTATCAGATTACAGAGGTACCAGAGAGGGACAGTGGTATCCGAGGATGAAGGCTAAAGGAATGTAATGTGTCAGATGAGATGATAGACCGTAGAAACCAAGTTCAAGCCTATGAACACTGTGAGGAGAGCCAATCACCAGTTATTCACAAACATGTATTAGATGTATTGTTGAAACACACACAATTCTCAGTGAGTATACAGTATCTTGTATTTTGTGTTGGACTCTAGCTATATTTTGGCTAGTGGCTACACACTTCAATGTACAGTAGTTGTTTTCATGGGAGCTTTCTTAGATGACTCAAATCTCTACATATAATGTGCACTGTAGATCTGTTTCACTAGTGCTAGACTGGCAGTAGCACCAGCTAAGAGGTGTAAGAAATCTGCGAGATCTTGGGATCCTTCGTAGCGTCTGTTGTCGCGCCTTCAGCAGAGAATAAATGATGAAGCTGATGATGAGAGGGTGTAAATGAGTACCATCTTTTTTATTCCTGCGTCTCTGTAGTCTATAATGAAGATACTTAAAAAAGGTTTTATTAACTTGTATTTATTCAGACTAGCCCAAATGAGACCAGGGCCTCATTCCTAATGGTGCCCTAGGTACAAACACTTTCTCACAAACAGGAAGACAAAAGTGCATTACAAATAAAACAATGAGAATAAAAAATAACCACACTTCAACATCACAATTTCAACAAATAATACTCTAGAATCAATCGGAACAACTGCAATCCTAAACTGCCGTAGCGGCACCAAGGAATCAAGATGCAAGGAATGTTGTAGGTTATTCCAACAATAGGGAGCAGTTTTAGCCAATATTAGGTCTAAGCCCATCACTGTGAACAAAAGACGACTTTCTAAAAGAACAAATCTAACCTCATTGGGCAAAGACTGAGAGAAGATTGGGAAAGAAAGGTGGAGATGATTTAGAATCCTCCATCCCACACGTAGACACGACTATAGCCAGGAGGCCATCTACGTCTGAATGTGACAATACACACCCACACTGTCAACACCATCTGATAGAAAGACCTTGGCAGTGACATAAAAGATGACTGTAGAAAATTGATTAACTACTCCCACCGTAAGGTGTACTCTCTCTGAAAGGCTATTAATTTACATCGGAAAATATATAAAGACCAGTCTGTCAGTACAGTATGTTTGTCTACCCTAATGGTTGCATCCCAATTTTCCATCCTTATCCTAAAGTGTGCACTTGCCCACTCCTCATCGGGGATTTGAAAGCTTTGGATCGTTGTAATCATTGGCCGGAGTTTGTTACCACCATTGTTAAATACATAGTGTCATTGTGACCCACCTCGTTGGCGTTGATGCCGTTGTTGACAGACCAGGTGGTCTGGAAGTACTCTAACATCCTCTGTTTCAGCAGCTGGGGCAGACGGTGCACACGGATAAAGTCCTTGATGTCCTTCATACGCGTGTGGTAGAGCGAGCGCCGAGAGTACATGCGCTGGATGATGGCCGTCACGTTACCGAAGACCACTGCATGCATTAGGGCTGAAGGTCGGACGAGGAACAGGAAACATGGGGGTCAAGGAGTATTACAAGATTACTCCTTTGTGCTCAAAGCACATACATATGCAGAAGAGAGTCATACCCAGCCATCACCATGCCTTAAGACTTTTCTTAAGAGATTTGTGAAGACATCTAGAGACATCTTAATGCAAACTCCTTCAGGTTCGGTGTCCCGTCCGCGTGACGGTTGAGTTAACGTAGGCTAAGGTGATTATCATGAGATTGTAAGAAACAAAAAAATTATAGGATATAGAGGATATAGACCTATCTGATATGGACAGAAAGCTTAAATTCTTGTTAATCTAACTTCATTGTCCAATTTACAGTAGATATTACAGTGAAATAATACCATGATAGTGTTTGAGGAGAGTGCACAGTTATGAACTTGAAAATGTATCAATAAACCAATTAATCACATTTAGGCAGTCTTGATACAACATTTGGAACAGAAATGCAATGGTTCATTGGATCCGTATAAAACTTTGCACATACACTACCGTTCAAAAGTTTGGGGTCACATATAATTGTCCTTGTTTTTGAAAGGAAAGCATTTTTTTGTCCATTAAAATAACATCAAATTGATAAGAAATACAGTGTAGACATTATTAATGTTGTAAATGACTACTGTAGCTGGAAACGGCTGATTTTTAATGGAATATCTACATAGGCATACAGAGGCCCATTATCAGCAACCATCACTCCTGTGTTCCAATGGCACATTGTGTTAGCTAATCCAAGTTGATCATTATCATTTTGAAAGGCTAATTGATCATTAGAAAACCCCTTTGCAATTATGTTAGCACAGTTGAAAGCTGTTGTCCTGATTAAAGAAGCAATACAACTGGCCTTCTTTAGACTAATTGAGTATCTGGAGCTTCAGCATTTGTGCAACCGAGCTGGAATAACACATTATGGCCTTTCTCTTGCATTTCAAAGATGATGGTACAAAAAAAATACAAATAATTAACAGATCTAATGGGTTATATTCTTCTACATTCCTTTCACATTTCCACAAACTTCAAAGTGTTTCCTTTCAAATGGTATCAAGAATATGCATATCCTTGCTTCGGGGCTTGAGTTACAGGCAGTTAGATTTGGGTATTTGTCATTTTAGGCAAAATATATTTTTTAAAGGGGCAGATCCTTAAGAGGTTTAAATACATGTCTGTAACTCATGTAATACATTTATGCTGCAGTAGTTTATGTGTCGGAGGCTAGGGTCAGTCTGTTATATCTGGAGTACTTCTCCTTTCTTATCCGGTGTCCTGTGTGAATTTAAGTATGCTCTCTCTAATTCTCTCTTTCTCTCTTTCTTTCTCTCTCTCGGAGGACCTGAGCCCTAGGACCATGCCTCAGGACTACCTGGCATGATGACTCCTTGCTGTCCCAAGTCCACCTGGCCGTGCTGCTGCTCCAGTTTCAACTGTTCTGCCTGCGGCTATGGAACCCTGACCTGTTCACCGGACATGCTATCTGTCCCAGACCTGCTCTTTTCAACTCTCTAGAGACAGCAGGAGCGGTAGAGATACTCTTAATGATCAGCTATGAAAAGCCAACTGACATTTACTCCTGAGGTGCTGACTTGTTGCACCCTCGACAACTACTGTGATTATTATTATTTGACCATCTTGGTCGTTTATGAACATTTGAACATCTTGGCCATGTTCTGTTATAATCTCCACCCTGGCACAGCCAGAAGAGGACTGGCCACCCCTCATAGCCTGGTTCCTCTCTAGGTTTCTTCCTAGGTTTTGGCCTTTCTAGGGAGTTTTTCCTAGCCACCATGCTTCTACACCTGCATTGCTTGCTGTTTGGGGTTTTAGGCTGGGTTTCTGTACAGCACTTTGTGATATCAGCTGATGTAAGAAGGGATATATAAATGCATTTAATTTGATTTGATGTTTTGAAAGAATGAAGAAAATACTGCTAAAGATGTCTTAAAAACAACAAATGTCTTCAAGAAGTCTTAAGACAGCTTGTGTCTCAAGATGTCTACTAACACTGCCTCGCTTCCAATGAACTTACCTCCATGAGCATGATGCAGATGGACTTACCTTACCCCCCATGAGCATGATGTAGATGGACTTACCTCACCCCCATGAGCATGATGCAGATGGACTTACCCCCATGAGTATGATGCAGATGGACTTACCCCCATGAGCATGATGTAGATGAACTTACCCGCATGAGCATGATGCAGATGGACTTACCCCCATGAGTATGACGCAGATGGACTTATCACCCCATGAACATGATGCAGATGGACTTACCCCCCATGAGCATGATGCAGATGGAGAAGATCTTCTCGGCATCTGTGTTGGCACACACATTGCCAAAGCCCACACTGGTGAGGCTGCTCAGGGTGAAGTAGAGGGAGGCGATGTAGGCACTGGGCATGGAGGGGCCGCCAACCGTACTGTTGATGTATGGGGTCTCCAACCGCTTCCCCAGCTCCTGCAGCCAGCCTGGAGAGTACCACAGGACAGAGAGGACAGAGGGAGGGAGAAAGAGAGAGAGTGAGGGGGGGGACAGAGAGGGGAAAAAGGAAGAGAGAGGGAGAGAAAGAGAGAGAGAGTTTACTGTTCATTTTTATTGTGTATTTCACTTTTGTTTGTTATCTACTTCACTTGCTTTGGCAATGTTAACATACAGTATGTTTCCCTTGCCAATGGGGGGGGCAAGGAAGAGAGAGGAGGAGAAAAATAAAAATGCTTTACAGGGATCTGATAGGAGACCAGTGAAAGAGTTTGTATTGTTTTTTCCTTTGTGTCTGCTTGACTGATGATTCTCTCCACCCAGAGGTGATATTATAGAGTGTGAGTAGTCTCAAACAGTCTCTGTCCATTGTCCTACACTTGCTGTGAGGTCGACTGGGAGGGTGTTATGGAGGGAGATGGACTGAGAGACCAGTTCAGAAGCATTCGGGCTTGTCCAGGGACCGAACGTGCAAAGGGGCCATAGCATCTAGCTGTCAGACAAGTTAAATAAGTTACTGTGTTACAGACACATTTAGAGAGAATAGCGGTCACACATGGCTGCTTCCCTATAGTAAGACAAGGAGCTCAACAAAAGGAAACATTATGTTGATGTGTCTACTGTGTGAGAGTGGTCCAACAACCACACACAATATACAAACATACACACACAAACACTCACAAACAGGCGCTCACCTATATCCCAGGTGACAGGGTCGCTGCTCTCTATCTCCTTGCGGCCGATGACGTACCAGACGCAGGCCATCCAGTGGGCAAGCAGGGCGAACACAGACATGAGCAGGGTCAGGACCACAGCACTGTACTGGGAGTAACGGTCCAGCTTCTGTAGCAACCGCAGCAGCCGCAGCAAACGCACCGTCTTCAGGAGGTGGACCAGCGAGGTCTGGACAGGAGGTAATGGACATGTTTACATGCAACGATTCATGTAGAGATGACAATTTGCATTGTGACATGTGTAAAGGCCAAAAGACGTTAGAGAGTTCAGTCATAGTCCGGTTAAAGTCGTCAGACATTATAATACAGTATAGATGATCTATCCTCGGTACTGAACTCCAGGGACACGGTCTAGCTGAGATGCAGTGAGCAAACATTCCTCCTACCACCTAGATATCCCACTTCCCCCAGCGGCTAAAGATACATTCATCAGTAAAGAACGGCACATCTCTTGGAAAGCTTGAGAAACAAATGATTGGTGGAAAAAAAGGGGTAGTTGAACAGTATCACATCTCAGAAGCCCAGGTAAGATTAAGTGAGTAGGCTATTTGCTGAGATTTAAACCGTGAGACAGAGAGAGAGAGAGAGCGATGGGGAGTGCAGCTAGTGGATAGGGGGAGGGACACTGGAGAGAAGGAAGGAGAAGCACAATAAAGCATGGAGGTGGCAAGACCTAATCCGTTACAATTCAATGCTCAGGGGAAATAAAGAGGACCAACAACATATTTTCAGAGGGAAAACGATTATTCTGGGAAGGGCTATCGAACAAGCACTGTCTGTTCAAGATAGGATAAGGAACTGCATACACACGCGAAGCCAAACGCCCTTGACACCCATACATGCACAGTTAATGCCCCCATACAAACTCACCACTGTGATGTTGAAGGCGTAGAGGAGGTCAAAGGGCAGAGCAGCAAAGAGGTCTATAAAGAACCAGGTGCCACAGTAATGGAGGTAGATTGAGCGGGCATCGTACACCACCTGACCCGACTGACTCACGAAGGTGGTCCTAAAGTTCAGGATGATATCTGGGGAGGAACAGGGAGAAAACCCAGCAGAACATGAGCAAAATAATATTTGATCCTCTACTCAATTACACAAAAAGTGAGTAAAGTGGGTGGATAGGCTACTACATTCCAGTATTTTTCCAGGTGAGCTGTAAATGCTAATTATGGCATGACACCAACGGTTTAGAATAACACACGAGGTGATGATAATTTTGTACGTGAATGTCACTGCACATAATTACCATTTCCTCAACTTAAAAAAGCCTGAGCCCCATCACAGCTGTTTTAGGATCACACATCCATCGGAGACAGGAAGTCTCTAATTGTGGCTCAAAATGTGAGCTGTAACCAGGGGTGACACAGACACCATGATGAGTTGGTAATGTAGGTGGGTGAGAGAGTACAGTCAAGCGTGACCGATTTCCAAAGAAACACCCACTGCCACAGCAGGAAAGAACTATTATTGATCAACTATATACCAGAGGAGCTAGATACTGGTGCCAATTCATTTAGCCACCGGAGTGATATGACATTTACCATTGGAGTACTATGTTGCCACTCTCAGTACTGTTATACAACAGTATGTTACCTAGAATGAAGAGCATTTCCACAGCGATGTCACTGGCAATGGTGCTACGGGAGTCACAGTCATCATCCTGGTGACTGACGAAGCAGACATTGAAGGGCACGGTGACCGCCACGTAGAAGGTAGCCAGGAGGATCAGCCAATCCCACAGGGCCTTGGATACGCTGTAGTGGAGCAAGATGAAGCGGGACTTCTGCACCGCCGCCACCTTGTACTCTGGGAGAGAGGGCTTCTGGAATACACTCTGCAGGGAGACAGGGGCCAAGGGTCACAGGTCATAGGTCCCAGGTCACAGACAAAGCCCCAAACACCACACTGGCACAGTGGCACTTGTACCTATGATAACATCTCAAGAATGCACTGAAACCTACTTGCCCTAGCTACATCAAAATCAGTGTCTACAGCTCTCCCTTGGCCACAATCCAAACTTCTCTGTGGCACAAGAGAGGAGAAGTAAATGTTCTTTTTAGGAATCAAGGACATCAAATCAAAGTTTATTGGTAGCGTACACAGTTTAGCAGATGGTAAAGCGGGTGCAGAGAAATGATTGTGTTACTAGCGCCTAACAGTGAAGTAAAATGTCAAACAATTACACAAATAATCAGAAACTAAAATCAAGAAACATCTTAAGGGTTCAATGGCATCTTTTCAAGACAGACATATAACCTTCATTACTCTTCTACATTTGCACACACTGTACATAGATTTTTACATTTTTCTTTTCTATTTCTTTACTGACCGCACGTTTGTTGATGCGTAACTCTGTGCTGTTGTTTTTGTCTCACTGCTTTGCTTTCTCTTGGCCAGGTCACAGTTGTAAATGAGAACATGTTCTCAACTAGTCTACCTGGTTAAATAAAGGTGAAAAATGGAACCTCAAATGGAACCTAAAGGGATCAAATGGAACCTCATTTCACTTTACGATACATGAAAGACCGGGAGAGACAGTTATCGACATGTTCTTTTTGACACGTGCAGAATCCCTGACTTTATCCTCCATAAATGACACAGTATGGAAGGAGATGAAATATGGATGAGGTTACTATGGAGATCCCATGAGTTAATGAGATCTGAAAGTAAATTCCCTCTGTCGTTCTTCAACATGACTAGAGAGGCTGCTGAATAGGTCGGCAGAACCTCCAAGTGGGAACCCTTGGTGGGATAATAGCTGGGTACATTATGAGAGATAATTACTTGGTAATTGCACATGGAGGATTTAAATGCACAACAACAACTGAATGTGTACAGAACTGTCACAGCAAAAGCACAAATTTGAACATTTTTCAAAGCATGCAATGCCACATAGCCCTTGCTGTTGTCAATGGTAACCGCATTTTTTACACTATCTTAAAAAACAATGACTGATCACCATCAAGTATGTAAAAGGCAGGATTTGGAGACAGTGAATTTTCATAAATGTCATAGATTTTTCAAAGTTTGAAGTCTGTCAGCATTTAACGGTACAATTGACGTATCTTTAAATAACAACTACCTCATATAACATGTGTTTAACACAGGGAGAGGGAAAAGGTTGAAAATCCTTGGTTCTGTCTGTCCACTGCTGTGTCGTACGGTGACCTCTCTTCCAGTACTTTCCTGTAATTAGTGAGATGATACCCCAGCTTTCCCATGTCCCAATCTGCAAAAGGCCACACTGCGTCTCTCTGTTGCTCTATATATACCAGCACTACAAAGACCACACACAGCAGACCGGAGCTTCAAAGGCTGCCTGATCAATTCCTCTATCTGGGCCAAGCTCAACCTTCCTCAAATGGATAGGTAAATGTCACCTCACTCTATTTGCTACAAAACACGTCTGCTCAAATATGTTTTCATTTGAATGTGGTAAGAATGTGATTTGACTTGTGGTATGAAAACAAATGACGTCATCTTTCAGAAAGCAGTTGGTAATATAATGAAATGAGGCCTTTCCTCTTGTCAATGAGTCAACGCACTCTACTGTACAGTACGGTGAGATCCACGGGAACTCACATTGGGCAGTTTCCCCTTGCCCCTCTTGGAGAACTGGTTGGTGAGGTGGTACAGGACAGTCCTTCCCCTCTCCCTGGCTTGGGAAAAGTGGGAACGGCTGCGTTTTCTGCTCTGATGTGCGTCCTCTGAGATGCCTGATGACATGAGGACCATAATGAATGGGTTATTACACTTATTAAATCATCATAGTCTAAACTATAAACGGTTCAATATGGTGGAAGCCACAGTGTTGCAGAGTTAGTAGAATACCTGTGGCCCCCCGCCCTCTCCTGTTGCTGTGCTGGTGGCTTTTTCCGTACGACTCAGTGACATCCTTGAAGGAGAAAAGGAATAGAACCACTTCACCCTTCTCATTCTTAATTGGCACAATGTCAAGAAGGCACCGGAATGGATTCCCTGTGGAAGCAACATTATAGAAGAAGTTAGATTTCGTGGTACTCAAATGTTTTCAGCGGGGACCCAATTTTGTCCCGCCAGAACTTCAGGGGAACCCATTCTTTTCCCAATAATTTATCAGGACCCCATCCCACCCCAAATCTAACGACACGGCCGACAAAATCTGTAAATGTATATGTTTACGTCAACAAATAACCTTCAATTCATTGCATTTTCATCTCTTATCAAAATGAAAATGAACCAAAGTACATTTACTCAATAAAATTGTTTTTCAAATGATCTGACTCAAAACATTTGTATATTGTCCCATTTAATAAACTGCACTCTGAATTTAAATGACCTTGAACACCACTTGAGTTCAATTATAATGACACGTGGAGTTAAGGACTGTATTTGGCTGTATTGCACATATTGTGCAGAAGTGAACTTGGTGTATGTTGCATCCTCTGTCCATTGTTCTAAAGATAGATCTGGTTGGATGATGTTGTATGGAGGGCCACCATGTGTTGACTGAATGCTCACCGTTCTTCATGTAGAAGCACACCTCCCCCTGGTACTCCTGCTGTCCCTCCAGGGCCTTGTCCACCTGCTGCCTCACCCTCTCACTGGTCTCCGCCCCGTGCAGGAAGCGACACGTGCATGTTTTCTGCATCACCTCAGTGCGCACAAACCCCGTCAGCTCGCAGAAGCCGTCCGAGCAGTACACGATGGGGTAACCTTGGCGACCCTGGGCATTCCCAAGAAGGAAGTTGCTGTCTGTGGAAAGCAAGGAGAGAAAATTAGAGACACGATGTACTGTACCCTAACTCTGTCTGCGTAATGATTGCTGTTAAAGTGGTCGACCAATTATTTCTGTCCCTCGAGTACACTGTGTGATTCAGACATTAAATGGATGAATGTCCTTGCCCCTGGATGCTGAATTAGGCTATGTAATTAACAATTAAGCTTGTGTTGAATACAGCCATCTATGAAGGTAGAACATAGCATCAGGAATTCAGTCACTTGCTGGTTTCTTTCTGAATCTCTCTCTCCTCCCACTCATTTTCTCTTAGGGTCTATTTCATCCTTTAGCTGTCTGAAAAAGAGCTCTGTCTGTCTCGGTCTCAGTCGATCTAACTAACTAACTAACTAACTAACTAACTAACTAACTAACTAACTAACTAGCACATAGAACCCACCCACAGCAGCCTGCATGGACATCAGAGCAGGCTTTGAAGTTTAGGCCTGTGAAGTCTTGTGGATGTGATAGGAGAAGAGGGGACCCCCGCCGGTGCCTGGGGACACTAATGGGGATAGGAAATGAGCATCATGTGTAGTATCCTCACATCCTCCTGCCCATGTAACCAAAGACAGCGCCAGCCAATCACAGGACAGACTGGAGCTTCTGATTCAGTAGCTGCCTTTTGATTCTGTCAGACTCCACTGAAATACCAACCACCTCTCAGGGCTGCACCCATCTGCTGAACTGTGCAGACACACCCAGAGCGACTGAGTGTGTTCGTCTTCAGATAGCTCAGCCATCTGCTGAACTGTGCAGAGGCACTCAGGCTGAGTGGAAGGGAAGATGTACTTTCAGCAGCAAGAATACAGGTGCGATGGCACAGTCATTTAGACCCCTTTCTGATATGCCCAAGTCAAGTTTCAGCTATGGATCTTTTGTGTTGTGTTATTCCTTTTGCGTTTTAGTCATTTAGCAGACACACCCAGAGCGACTGAGTGTGTTCGTCTTCAGATAGCTCGGTAGGACAGACACTATCAGCAAGGTCAGTGCTAGTAGGGAAAAAAGTCAAGCGCAAGTGTTAGTTCACAAAAGGCAAGGGTGTTATAGATTTTTTTTAATAGATGTATTTATTTTTATGGGAGATTGGAGGGTGCTGTGGGATTATTTAACATACTCCTTGAAGTTTTTGTTCAAATTTGATTTGCTTGATTTAAATGTACCTCTGTTTAGCTGCTGTTTACCTGCTTACTCTGTTGAGAGAGAGAGAACATGGTTGTGTATTTGGTACGGCTATAAACATTTATGAATGGTATATTCCTCCACAGTGAGTTGAACAACTCGACTCCATAAAAAATGTTTTGCAGGCAGCTGTTAAATGGACCATCTCCCTCCCATCTGTTCCACCCTTTCTAAAGGGTTGCAAAGTAAACTGTATTGTAGCACTGTGCATCATTGCAGAGACAAATGCCCCTCACAGATGTCTCCCACAATCCAATGCCTGTCCGTTGTCACCTGTCCCCAACTATCAAGTCCATTGGGTCACTCCAAGTCCATTGGGTCACTCCAAGTCCATTGGGTCACTGCCGTATAGAGTTTCATAGGAAATGATTCCACTGACTGAATTCAATCCCATAATGCATCTATTCATCCACTGCTCTTCCACACAGGGGGAGGGAGGGGGGTTGCGTTGGACAAGATAGAATTTCATGGCCAGAGTTTCCTATTCTCGACTGTACATGTGGTGATGGTCTGATCGTACCCTGTCAATCAAGACACCAATTTACTCCGTTATAATTAGATGCTTAGTGCGGAAACACTGAGGTCACCGTTTGAAAGTCTTTACATAAGCAGCCCATTATCATTAGCTAATGAGGCAATCTGGAGAAGTCCTCCTTGAAACACACGGAGAAAATAGACATTTGTATTGACAATACTGTAGATGTTGTGGCAGTATTATAGACACACTTAGTACACAAGTCTAATTGATCATTAGTTCACACAGAGTGGTGAAGAGGACCTAATTGCTCCAGATCTCTTGTTAAGTTAATTCTGCCACAGTCCGAGCCCCATGCAACCCTCAGCCTACTGAGCCATGGACTAAGTCTGGCTGTTGTTGAAAGCTGTATAGATATCTTTAGATTGAGTTAGGTTGTATATAGTATTTCCTGTAGAGAAAGACATTCAACTCTTGAAATGTCACAGTCTCTAAGTGACTCATGTAGAGATAATTAGTACAGAAGCTACAGAAGCTACATGAGACTTTATGTGCCCAGGCTTGGGTTGCCATAGCAATTTGTAATTGTTTTTAATAAAAAGCATATGGCAAAGCTGTTATTTCCACGAGGAGGTAACCAGGATACGGTCCCTTTTCTTATACAGGAAGAACACAAATAGATTTGCAATAAGTTAATCCTATGGGAAAACATACTGATCATTTAAAAAACTGAGGTGTATTTGGACCAATATAGTTGTTTTTTTACAGTAGCTTCATGATTTTCATTGTTACTTGGCTTAGACTGATATAGACAAGTGAAACAAGGTTGTTTTCCTAAAGCAAAGCAAACAGATGGTCCTTTCTCCAAAATGACTCTATCATTCTATCATTCTGCTAAAATGCTAAAATGCACCCAGTCTACCTCTCTCTCTCTCTCTCTCTCTCTGTCTCTCTCTCTCTCTCTCTCTCTCTCTCTCTCTCTCTCTCGGTCTCTCTCTCTCTCTCTCTCTCTCTCTCTCGGTCTCTCTCTCTCTCTCTCGGTCTCTCTCTCTCGGTCTCTCTCTCTCTCTCTCTCTCTCGGTCTCTCTCTCTCTCTCTCTCGGTCTCTCTCTCTCTCGGTCTCTCTCTCTCTCTCTCTCTCTCTCTCTCTCTCGGTCTCTCTCTCTCTCTCTCTCGGTCTCTCTCTCTCTCTCTCTCTCTCTCTCTCTCTCTCTCTCTCTCTCTCTCTCTCTCTCTCTCTCTCTCTCTCGGTCTCTCTCTCTCGGTCTCTCTCTCTCTCTCTCTCTCTCGGTCTCTCTCTCTCTCTCTCTCTCTCTCTCTCTCTCTCTCTCTGATAGATGAATGGCAGAATGGAAGTTCATAGTGAAAGCCACGTCGAACCTTCAAAGCTCTAAGTGCTTCTATTTCTCATGGCCTCTCTCATTTTCTCCCAGAATAATTTCTGAAATGACCGACCGCACGACAAAAGGGACTTCTCCATTGTAGTGAATAACACGGGTCATTTCTATTACTTTTCAGTTAATGCACTTGTAGCTTCAGTAATTGACATTAGGTGACGAAGAGCAAAACCCAAAACCAATCTACTTACATTACACAAGCAGAAAAGCCAGGCCCTTTGTGTCAATCAAATCAAATCAAATTGTATTTGTCACATGCGCCGAATACAACAGGTGTACAGTGAAATGCTTACTTACAAGCCCTAACCAACAATGCAGTTTAAAAAAAAAACTTTTTTTAACTAAAAAAAATATGAATAAGAAATAAAAGTAACAAATAATTCAAGAGCAGCAGTAAAATAACAATAGCCAGGCTATATACAGGGGGTACCGGTACAGAGTCAATGTGCGGGGACACCGGTTAGTCGAGGCAATTGTGGTGATATGTACATGTAGGTAGAGTTATTAAAGTGACTAAGCATAGATAATAACAGAGAGTAGTGGCAGTGTAAAAGACGGAGGGCAATGCAAATAGTCTGGGTAGCCATTTGATTAGATGTTCAGGAGTCTTATAGCTTGGGGGTAGAAGCTGTTTAGAAGCCTCTTGGACCTAGACTTGGCGCTCTGGTACCGCTTGCCGTGCAGTAGCAGAGAGAACAGTCTATGACTAGGATGGCTGGAGTCATTGACAATCACAACAACAATAATCACAATTTGTGAATTTAAATGGAGGCTATTAAATAATTGTATGCCTCAATTAGGAGGGTAAAGCTGTGTGTAGCTCCCAGCCCACACATACAATTAGACAATGAGTCAACAAAGAGCTGTGCACACAAATACAACTATTGCTGGGTTAACATTGCAATCGATAATTCCGCTCTGACATCTCGGTACCATAATCCACAGAGTGCAACCTGAAATGTACATATAAATGGGAATAATCTTGCACGCTCAATTTTTCCGTTTTTGATTTGTTAAAAAAGTTTGAAATATCCAATAAATGTCGTTCCACTTCATGATTGTGTGCCACTTGTTGTAGATTCTTCACAAAAAAATACAGTTTTATATCTTTATGTTTGAAGCCTGAAATGTGGCAAAAGGTCGCAAAGTTCAAGGGGGCCGAATACTTTCGCAAGGCACTGTATATATATCAAAACGTAACATATCATATCATCATAATTGGAGTGTCCTGGGTTTACATTTACTATGTTACGTCTACCCCTGAGTCAAGGTTGGTGTGTGTGTGTGTGCGTGTGTGAGTGTGAGTTTGTGTAATAGAGAGTGTTAGTGTGAGTGTGTTTGTCTTCACACTGAATTCATGAACTCAGCCAGGACACAGATCGGCGGCCACACACTAGCATGATGTCATGTCCCACTTCTTGTAACCCACTGAGAAGAGTGTGATCCAATTTGACCATGCGAAAGTGCATCATGCAGCTGCGACAGTAGTCCATTAGTGACATATACTTATTGTACACACCATTATGAACGCCTTCCTAATATTGAGTTCACCCTTTTTTGCCCTCAGAACAGCCTCAATTCGTCGGGGCATTGACTCTGCAAGGTGTCTAAAGTGTTCCAATGAGGTGCTGGCCGATGTTGACTACAATGATTCTTACAGTTGTGTCAAGTTAGCTGGATGTCCCTTGAGTGGTGGATCATTCTTGATACACATGGGAAACTGTTGAGTGTGAAAAACCCAGCAGCATTGCAGTTCTTGACACACATTAAAAACAGTGTGGCTGGCACCTACTACCATACCCCGCTCAAAGCACTTAAGTCTTTTGTCTTGCCCCTTCACCCTCTGAATGGCACACACACACAATCAATGTCTCAGTTGTCTCAAGAGTTAAAAATCCTTCTTTAACCTGTCTCCTCCCCTTCATCTAAACTGATTGGATTTAACAAGTGACGTCAATAAGGGATCATGGCTTTTACCTGGAATCACCTGGTCAGTCTATGTTATGGAAAGAGCAGGTATTTCTAATGTTTTGTACACTCAGTATATATCCTATGGAAAGAGCAGGTATTTCTAATGTTTTGTACACTCAGTATATATCCTATGGAAAGAGCAGGTATTTCTAATGTTTTGTACACTCAGTATATATCCTATGGAAAGAGCAGGTATTTCTAATGTTTTGTACACTCAGTATATATCCTATGGTCAAAAGCAGAGGTGCTTAATAGATGACAAACTAAATGCATGAACTGTGAACACATATGACTAATAATAAAATAGCTTTTAGGTTGTGAGTGAGCTAAAAGAAATGGGAGTCTAATGGCTCTGAGCATGCTTTCATCTTTCTAAAGATGTGGTGCAATTCTATACTCAAGTGTTTTGTGTGTAAAACAAATTAGGAATAACTCCTACACAGCTGCATAGACCTACTGCACTCATGGATCTTAAAGGGATACTTCAGGAGGCAATGAAGACCTTTACCTACTTCCCCAGATTATTATCTCTGCGTGCAGTTTGAAGGAAGTTGCTAACTAGCGTTAGCTCAATTGCTAACTAGCGACAGTGCAATGACTGGAAGTCTCTGGATTTGCGCTGACACAAGTTAACATTGGCTCTCTTCATTGCCAAAATCCCGAAGTATCACTTTAATGAGGAGCAACAAAGACAGCAAACACACAACAGCCCAACAAGTGCCACTTCAATCCAAAACAACAGCACACCCACTCCTCCTCTGCTGAGCTCTCACCACTCTCTCCATCACTGTCACAGCCTGAATTTCTGTCTTGACTGGCTGCCCCTCTCCAGTACCACTTACACACAGTGTTGACTGGCTGCCCCTCTCCAGTACCACTTACACTCAGTGTTGACTGGCTGCCCCTCTCCAGTACCACTTACACTCAGTGTTGACTGGCTGCCCCCCTCTCCAGTACCACTTACACACAGTGTTGACTGGCTGCCCCTCTCCAGTACCACTTACACTCAGTGTTGACTGGCTGCCCCTCTCCAGTACCACTTACACTCAGTGTTGACTGGCTGCCCCTCTCCAGTACCACTTACACTCAGTGTTGACTGGCTGCCCCTCTCCAGTACCACTTACACTCAGTGTTGTCTGGCTGCCCCTCTCCAGTACCACTTACACACAGTGTTTGGGAGTAGTGAACTACTTATAGTTCTTCAAGTAATTTAACAACATTTTGTACTAGTAGTAGAGTGGTAGTTGGACTAAGTGGTAGTTGAAGTAAATTCAAATCTAGGTAGTGTTTTCAGTAGTTAATAATTGTTTTGCCATATAGATGTGTAGCTTCAACCTATAGCTAGAGCACACACACACTAATATATCTAGGAGTAATAAGTATAATTTTTGTCTTCATCTGTTGTTGTTTAGTACTGTATTTTTGCTAGCTAGGGCCATTTACTTTAAGTGTTGTCTGTCTTTCCAGTAGCCTACTTAGTGTATGAACTGCTGACTGCTCATAACTTGCAGCTGATTGTTGACACATCAACCAGGAATAAAGGGCAGGGCAATTTGTGACGGTTGTTGTTTTGGTAATCAGTGGCTGTATTGGAGGGGGAGTGGTTTTATCCTCTCCTATGCAATCAGCAATTAGTACCGGGAAGTGTGCTCTTCACCTCTGGTAGGCAATTAGCAATTAGGGTCAAGCCAGTCAAGGCTTCAAGACGGGTCACTCAACTGAGACTGCTCTCCTCTGTTCCGGAGGCTCACCGCACTACCAAGGCTGACTGTCTCTCCTCTGTTCTCATCCTCCTAGATCTATCTGCTGCCTTTGACACTGTGAACCATCAGATCCTCCTTTCCACCCTCTCAGGTCTGGGCGTCAGGCTCTGTACACTCTTGGATTGCATCCTACCTGGCAGGCTGCTCCTACCAGGTGACATGGAGAGGATCTGTGTCTGCCCAACGTATTCTCACTACTGGTGTCCCCCAGGACATGGTTCTAGGCCCTCTCCTCTTCTCTCTATAAGTAGCCAGGTGGTAAAAGCACATAGCTGTATTAATTTAAATCCACTAGATGGCACTGTCCCTAAAAGAGATCCATAAATAATGTGTGAGAGCGGTTATGGGATTGCGCATGCGCATTGTGTAAGAGTGAGAGCAAGCAATTACACTGGAGAGCTGTTGAAATCCATTGTGGGTCCAACGATACCTTAGATGGGTAAATAATACTTTTTATCTTACTCTTGTACCGGAAAATATCATATTCTGCATCATCTGCAGTGTACAAGAGTTAGTTTTGTAATATTTATGCCAGATGGTCATGTTAGCCTGTTGATACTTTCAGATCGACATGAGGGTGTTAGCTTCTTGCTCGCTGAATACCAGTGTTCTCAGAACCACGTGGTGGAGTTGATGATAACATTGTTTGAAGTGTGAGTAATTACCAGAATTACATTCTGTTTCGTGTAAAGCTTCAGTGCTTTGTATTTTGTTTCATTTTTGAATTGTAACTTATCTGTTCATATGACATTTCTCCCAGCGCTGTATGGGTGAGATGAGGATCTACTGTCCCATGTGGTATTAGGGTATCACCTGGACAGTGTGTTTGTAAGTATTCATAATGTTTTATGACAAAATGTATTTTGTTTTTCATGCACAATGTCATTTTGTTTATGAACATGTACCCAGACATTTGAAATGTTAGAAAGTCCATTCTAACTGAACATTGTGGTCTCTGTATTTTCGTGTTTCTATAGAAAGCAGAGCCACTACCGTTTATGCATTTCACTTTGTACTTTTTGTACTCAGATTGTTTTTATGCACTTTACTAACATATTTATTTCCCTTGATTGTGATTTGGATTTACCTTTACTTTATGGTGACTTAAACTTGCGGTGATTGCCCTCTTATATTATACTATTTTAAATTTAAGCTTTGACAGAATAAACAACCCCAAATTAGTTTGTGTCCTGTGCTGGGTCCTGTGCTGCTTTCGCCAGGCTACATATGTAATAGATTACAAAAAAACGGTAACTGTAGTCCGTTACATTACCAGCTAAAGTAGCGTAATCAGATTACAGATACTTTTGAAAAACTAGATGATTACTTTGAGGATTACTTTTAAATTCAGAAAGGATGTTTGCGAAAAAAATCTTTGACACTTCTCTGTTTTCTTAATGACATTCAAAGCAGCATTGAAAAAAGGCGCAACTTTAAATGTGTTGCATCTGAGCGTGTCTGACAAGTCAGAGACCACTATAATGACACACCAAATGTGTTTGATGGATCGCGGGAAAATGTCAGAAATATTATTTTGCAGGCTACGGTCCAAGCTATATCTTCTAATGGTGCGACTGCTGTCAGCATCCAAAGATGATCCAATTTAAATAAACGCTTGGAGGTAAGGATGAGAGCAGTGGTGTAGTCTATGGTGATACAGATATCACGTATTATTGGTACCTACATAGCGCATTTATGTGGATCACACTGCTGCTCTCTCATTGGCTATCTGGACTATCTGCATTGTGTCCCACCCACCACCCGCTATTTCGCTATTGCTACTCTCTGTTCATCATATATGCATAGTCACTTTAACCATATCTACATGTACTTACTACCTCAATCAGCCTGACTAACCGGTGTCTGTATGTAGCCTCGCTACTTTTATACCCTCGCTGCTGTATATAGCCTGTCTTTTTACTGTTGTTTTATTTCTTTACTTACCTATTGTTCACCTAATACCTTTTTTGCACTATTGGTTAGAGCCTGTTGTATTTGGCGCACGTAACAAATAAACGTTGATTTGATTTGGCTATTTGTGCCTTAAGGCTTGTGGTTGTCGTGGATGGCTGTTCAGAAATCTGAATGTCTATTTGAACCCAATAATGGTTGAATTTAAGATGCCTATCAATCACTGTTTTTGAAACCAGTGGACAGCCAGTGAAAAATGCTATTTTACAACAGATGCATAGTGCGGATCCCAGCCTATGGAATAAAAGTGGGGCTTTTATTGCTCAATCTAATTCATGCTGATAAAAAACTAAATCCATAGTCACTCTGTCACGGGATTCTTCCGTTGAAGGAGAGGAGGACCAAAATGCAGCGAGGTTGAAATTCATGTTTGTTTTTAATAAGAAAACTATACATGAATAAACAACAAACACATAAACCCAAACCAGTCCCGTGTGGAACAAACACTGACACAGGAAACAAACACTGACACAGGAAACAAACACTGACACAGGAAACAAACACTGACACAGGAGACAATCACCCACAAAACCCAACACCAAACAGGCTACCTAAATATGGTTCCCAATCAGAGACAATGACTAACACCTGCCTCTGATTGAGAACCATAACAGGCCCAAACACAGAAACAGACAAACAAAACATAGAACATACAAAGCAAACTATGGTCAGGGTGTGACACACATGCTCAAATTTATACACTTTTGATAGACTTAATATGGTAATCTGTAGTTGCTACATCCATTTTTGGACTTATAAATGATATATATTAATGTAAAGATATAATTTAATCATAATATTATGTCACGCCTGCTCCCGCTCTCCCTCCCTGGCACTCGAGGGCGCCAGCCTTCCCAGTACTACGCACTCCTTCCACCTTCATTACGCACACCTGTTTCCCTCGTCACACGCATCAGCGATTCATTGGACTCAGCTGGACTCAATCACCTGTTTTCATTACCCCCCATATATTTGTCTGTTCCCTAGGTTGTTCCCGGTTCCAGCGTTATTGTTGTCATGTTGTTTTGTTCCCCCTGTTCTGACGATGTTCCTGTTCTGTCACTTGTCCGTTCATTAAATGTTCACTCCCTGTACCTGGTTCTGATCTCCAGCGTCAGTTCTTACTTTATTATATGTAGTAGAAAGCGATTGGTTAGAATAAGCCTACACAACCAACCCATAAAGTCAAATTTAACATCCATACATGGCCAGCTATGTAAACTTTAACATAGGTTTTTCCTGCAATAGATGTCATTCAATTGGTAACATACATTTTTGTCTTCCTCTAATGCCTCTTAAGGGAAAAATAATCTAAAAGTAACTGAATGTAATCAGATTATGTTACTGAGTTTGGGTAATCCAAAAGTTCCGTTACTGATTACAATTTTGGACAGGTAACTAGTAACTGTAAAGGATTACATTTAGAAACTAACCTACATATACACCAAGTCACTCGGCTCTGTCATATCCTCACATGGTCTCTCCTATCATTGCGATGCAGATGACATTGAACTCCTTTTCTTCTTCAGCCCCTCCTGACACCCAGGTGGAGACACACATCTCTGCGTGCCTGGCAGATATCGTGCCTGGCCCACGACCTCAAGCTCAACCTTGACAAGACAGAGCTTTCTTATTTCTCCTAGATATCTGACAGACACTTCAAAACCTTATTCCTTAGGATTTATTTTTTTAACTGTCTTTTTTGTCACTTATGAATGTGTTATTCAATGTGTTTCTGTGGTATTTGGTACTAAAGGCCAAATTCAATATTTTATCTAATACTTTTCAAATATATTTTTGTGATACCTAAAGGGTCCTAAAATGTTAAATCAAATAGCTAAATGATCCATGGTAGAACCATCTTAAAACAATTCCATATGCCAGTTTATAACTCCCCCAAGAAACAGTTGTGATTCTCGATGGTTCTAATGCTTGACACCATGCGCTTTGAATGAGATAGTCATAAATATATTTCAATCTGTATAGCAGTAGTTCTGAGTTCAAATGTAAAGGTAACTGCCGATTCGGCCCACATATGCAGTATTTGCAGTCTCCACGAACGCAGGGACATTGCCTTTAAATCGAGCTGTAACGCTGATCTTCAGCAATACTTTGGCGATACAGATTGAATCCTGCCCAAAATCAATACATAAAAGGTGGTCATATTTTCATTGACCCGCTGACGCAAAATCAAATAGGAAATCTTATAATGAAAAGTCACAATGTTGTCACAATATTAAACACAACTTATTCACAACTTGTAAATTACCTCACCAGTAAATTACAATCAATCAAACCATTGTTACACTGCAGGCATCCCAATTAGGTGGGCACGGAGGGTGGCACAACGGCAGAAAGGCTTGAGTAAAGAGTATACTTACGGGTGCCATCAAAGTGGTTGGCGATGGTGTCCAGGAAGGTGTTCTGGGGGGCCAGGAGGCCCTTCATCACAGGCATGTTCTCCAACGATGAAGACACAGCTGGGCTCACCAAGTCACTCCATCCCCCAAAAGACAGAGCTGAGAGGAGGGCGAGTCAGACCAACGTAACTCTGCAGTCTGCACTTCAACAGATGCTTCTCCTTGTTCCTGCCTCAGCACTCAGCTACAGGGCAGCTGGGCATCAGTGGCATTTACCTCAGTCTCAGGTTTATAGCCTTCTTTCTTCCACCTTTCCTATTCTTTATCCGAAGTAGGCTGATAATCTTTCTCTCTAGCTCCTTCCTTCTCTGTGTAGTGTGGGTAGTTATTCCTCTCACCGTGGATCAAGCTAAGGTGTTGTAACTCACTGTCAGCTTAGAGTCATCAAGTTATGTAGTGTATCTCTCTGTTCTTCTCACCTCACAGATCAGTCTGAAGTCTCATCTAGCCCCAGCAGGAGAGCAGGATGCGCACGCCACTTCCGTTATCTGAGTCAGTTCTCTCTCTCTCTCTCTCCCTCTCTCTCTCTCTCTCTCTCTCTCTCTATCAGTCTCTGCCATTCTTTATCTCTCTCTCTCTCTCTCTCTCTCTATCAGTCTCTGCCATTCTCTCCCTCTCTCTCTCTCTCTCTCTCTCTATCAGTCTCTGCCATTCTCTATCTCTCTCTCTCTCTCTCTCTCCCTCTCTCTCTCTCTCTCTCTCTCTATCAGTCTCTGCCATTCTCTATCTCTCTCTCACCACTCTCTTCGTGTTTCTGTTTCTTTCTCCCTCCCTCTACTCTCTTTCTCTACCTCCCTTTCCTCTTTCTCTTTTGTCTCTCTCTCTTTCCCCGAAAGCGAGAACCCCCTGCTACTCTCCACTTCTCACTGTTTATTAACAATACATTTCTCTGTTTGTTCTCCTCGCGCACGCCAGGCTCTATACCTTATCTTACTCTGTCCTCTCGTCATCTCTCTCCTTCACACACTAATAGACACTCTCTCTTGTTGCACCCCCTCTAACAGAAACACTGGCAGTCAGTAGACCAATGAATCTCATCTGGCTTTCGCTTTCATTCTGCCTCTCTCCTCCCTCTTTTTCTGCTGTGCACACCACTGCCATCATCCCCTTCTGATCCTGTATCCTTACTAGGAAATAGGGATGAGAATACCCATGTATACCTGTTGACATGCACAGGGAGGCAAATTGTACACGCACGCATGTAGGCACACACACACACACACACACGCACACACACACACACACACACACACACACACACACACACACACACACACACACGCACACACAGCGTTAGAATATATAAGGAACAACATTCACATGTATATACATAAACACATACATCATCAAAAGCCTCTAAGGTCTTATAAGCATCTTAGCCAGCTAGCACATAATGTTCTGAGAACCATGTTTCTTAGAGCTTGGTGAGAGCATAGTTGTTCTCTGGTTATTTTGCATACAACCTTCCCACAACGTTCTGGGAATGGTTCAGGATAGTTGCTTGGCCTTGGAACATTCTCAGCA